>NW_017306972.1:151034-181696 GCF_000935625.1 Nanorana parkeri
GTGAGCATGGCAGTGTTTCTTTTATTTGCAAGCTTGTTTATGATTGCAGGAAAATATTTGGAAGAATAATTCACTCAATTCTACTATCTTGTGTTCCACAGGACCCGGTATTGACGTCCCTGCCCCAGATATGAGCACAGGAGAGAGGGAGATGTCTTGGATAGCAGACACATATGCCAACACAATTGGACACACTGTAAGTTCGGTTTATTCTGTTTGTTTTCTTAATCAGTTTTTTGGGACTCAAATGTACAGTCTTTCAGACCGCATGATTACTGGGATATTCGTCTAGTAATTGTGTTCTTTTTTGTTTGTTCTTTTATAGGATATCAATGCACATGCTTGTGTCACAGGGAAGCCCATCAGTCAGGGTGGTATACATGGACGCGTTTCTGCAACTGGCCGAGGAGTATTCCATGGGATTGAGAACTTCATCAATGAGGCTTCATACATGAGCCAGCTGGGAATGACTCCTGGGTTTGGAGATAAAACATTTGCTATTCAGGTGATTTTTATTTTCCAGTGAAGAATACATTTTATATCCATTAAAACACAGCAGGTCGTCCGAATCGAAATTCGGACGAATTTTCGGACATTCGGATGTATCCGAATTCCGAATTACAGACATAACGAATGCAAACGAATCCGAATTTCCATTTCCGAAATTCGGTAGCGTTAGTACGAACGTTCGTTTCGTTTTCTGTTCTTATTCGTTTCGTTCGTTGGAGCAAAGTGACAGAAGGAGAAAAATATTTTTTCCCCCTCAAATGTCACTTTTGCTGCAAACGAACGAAACTAATAACAGGAAACGAACGTTCGTATTAACGCTACCGAATTTCATCCGAATTCCGAATTGACTTTCACACCCGAATCCTGAAAAACGAAATAACACAAATCCGAAATCCGAATTTAAAACGAAACAAATTTTTTGTCTAATGCTGAATGGTTGCCCTGGGCAACTGCTCCAGATTCTGTTTGCTCCAGTTTTGATAAATTCCCCACTCTGTCACAGCAGAGGGGTGCTCAGCACAGCGGCTATAGCAGGACCTAAATGAATGATGTGAAGCACTGTAGTAGTTATGGCTACTGCAGTGTTTTACGGGATCTCTGTGGCCCTTTCCATGTATAAAATATATACTTTCATTGGGATATAGAAAGACATGTAGAGACAAAGAGAGAGTTCAGCTTTTTCTGTTTATTCTTGGAGTGATTTAATTTATAGCGGTATCTGTGTGATACTTAAAGCAGTCCTACTGCCTCCAATGTGCTGGATATGCTAGAGCAGGTGTTCTCAACCTGTGTAACCTCAGGACCCACATTTGCCCTTGGTCATTCAGTCGCGACCCAAGTTGCAATGCATTGCATAGAATTGCTGCGCAGAGCGTTCCGATGCGGGCAATCGAACTGTGGGTGGTGCGTTTGGGGTGCCATTAAGTGAATGGCAGCACACCTCCCACACCAGAATGCGTGGTACAGTGCATTAATCGCACAAGACTATGCGATTACCGCACTTTACTAGTGTGTAGGGCCCTCAAATACACGGACAATCTCACACACTCAGACATTCTAACACACACACACACACTCCAAAAAAAGTGATTTCCTTTTTCTTAAGATCCACCCAGTCTCCCAACCTTATGAGAATTGGAGTGGATCCTCAGCCTGGGGTCCACTGTGGGCTGCTGTGCTGGCATGAAGCTCCATACATGCATTGCTTACAGCCCCCGTGTGTGCCCTGTAGAGTTGTCGGGAGCCAGAATGTGATGTCACTCCGGTCCAGTCACCTCTACAGGGCGCACAAGGGGGCTGTAAGCAATGCACGTATGGATGGAGCTCCCTCGCAGCCATCCCACCTCAAGCTGACGCTCAGCACCGGAAGCATATTTTGAATGTCTGCTTGGCCCAAGAACTGACAGTGCTGCGCTAGGGGGAGGCTGAGGAGCCTCTCACCTAGAAAAGTGGAAGACATGCGGCGACCCACTGAACACGAGGTCGCGACCCACTTTTGGGTCCTGACCCACCAGTTGAGAACCAAGGTGCTAGAGTATAACTGTTTGAAAACATTAGATGCTTGCTGTTTGCAAACAAAACCACTTAGGCCAGGTTCACACCTGGGCGATCTGTAACTGCGCGGCAATCTTGCACAAAACCGTGTGCGGAATCGGTCACGGATTTGCACACCACTGCTGATCGCACTGGCGGCGCCATTGTTTTCTAATGGCACGCCAATCAGATCGTGTGGTTTCCTGCCGCGATTCTGCCCATGCAATCGCGCGTGGTTGCGTTTGAAAAACCCGTGCCGTGCGGAAAAAGGTGTATGTACCTTTTGGGCGATTGTCCTGCAGCTGTAACCCCATTGAAATCAATATGGCAACCACACACAATTAACCTTTCTGGCGGTATTCCCGAGTGTGGCTCGGGGTTAATTTTCATTACCAAAAGCGGTAACTGGAGCCACACTGGGGATTACACAGCACGTTACTTACCTTGTCCACGATCCCTGCTGTGTCCTCCGGCCGATGCCTGCATCAAAATTAATCCTTATGTTAAATATGTTAAATATTGTAACTCTTTTCCGCACGCCAGGGATTTGGTAATGTAGGTCTACATTCAATGCGTTACCTTCATCGATTTGGTGCAAAGTGTGTTGGAATTGGTGAAATAGATGGCACAATCTGGAATCCTGATGGTATTGATCCAAAAGAACTTGAGGATTACAAGCTGGTGAGTAACCATTTCATATATTTAATGGCAAGTATTAGGGTTTTGCTGCTCATTTAATCCCTTCTGCTAGTAAAAACGTTTTTTGTTAATTTTTCTTGGCTGTCGCCCACAATTCCTTTATCGAATCTTGTGAAGGTCTTTATTGAAGGAAAGTGCCCTTCTCTGCACACTACGCAACACCTCTCTATAGTGTAGTGCTATTAATCAGGGAGCAAATCTAATACTGCAGTAGAACCCCAAGTATAGTAGGTGACAGGGATGCCCTAAATTATGCTCTGATCTGGTGCCTTTCTGCTGTGCTATCTGATAGTGGCCTGTATGGTAGCATCACAATATGTAAACTGAAATCTGGTGGGTTACTGCTCCTTGTTTCTCTGTACTGAATAAGCCTGGATGCACACGGTGTATTCGTTCACACACCATCACATGGGTGGTTTGCTGTTGCTAGAGAGAACTGTTGCAAGTTGGTATAAACTAATTCTACGTTACTGATGATAGCGCTGTGAAAATTGTCTGCGATAATGGAATAATAGCACTTAGTATTTAAATGGAGTTTATTAAATATTGCAAAGTGACCCCATGGGGCCACCTTACATTAAGATTTTCCTTGGATCCACTGCGCAGGTACCTGCTCACATCTTTAATTTTAGGTTTTGTTACCACGCAGGAGCTCAAAAAAGTATTTTGCTGTTTTCAACAGCTTCTGCGGTCAGCCTGGCCCACTTCTGGTCATGGTCAGGTTTTTCATATTGGTCACAAAGTGTGATGGCCTCACTAATCAGTACAGAAGTGAGTCTGGGGTCAGTCACAGAAGCTATGGTGAATATTTGCTTAAAGGAGAACTATGGGGTCAGGGCTTTTCCCCATAGTTCTCAGGGTAACGGGAGGACACAAACTAGCTTCCTCCCGTTACCCTAAGCTCGGTATACCGCGAGCTACAGCTCGCGGTATACTGAGACGCCAGAGCGGATCCCTACATCGATGTAGAGATCCGCCCAGCTGCGTGAGTGACAGCTGGCTCTGCCTATCTAGAGGCAGAGCCAGCTGTACCCGCCCCCTCCCCCGTGAGTTCCGCCAGTTAGCGCTGGTGGATCGGAGGTGGGAATCAGCCCCTCCCTGTCACGGAGAGCCGTGACAGGATAGAGAGGTGAGCGAATGCCGGTGTTGTTTGCTCACCTCCCGATCTACTGAGCCGACCTGTGACAGTCTCGTTGTCACAGGTCGGCCAGAACTATGAGGTGAGAGAGAAGCACTCACCTCATAGTTCTCCTTTTAATAAAGAGCTGGGGTTTTGGGGATACTAGTTTGCGTTGAAGTTAAAGTGCAGGTTCAAGCAGCCACCTCTGAGCTTTTTCTGTAGACCTGTGGCTGACTCCTCATCCTTTTTTTAGAAGGTAAGGATCACTCCACAGGTTTACTTATGGCTTTGAAAGGTAGTCCAACTTAGACCCTCATTCGACATTTTAGTGTCTTGTGTGCTGTAGAGTGCTCTGCCTACCGTCATACTAACTAAAGGCCGCCTGTTCTTTTTATGCTGTGTTGCGTTCTTCAAGCCATCCCACTCTGCACAGTGTTTTATGTGACCTCTGCTCAGCCTCACTCCATATGCTGCCATGTAAGTGACATTCTGGACTTTTTTTTTCTCTTTGCATTGCTGGAAGTGACATCCAGACTGCCCTATTTATTGCATACACGTGTTTTTACCACACTATTCAAGTCTACTTTCTGTTCTGTATGTAGATTACTCTATACCACCAACCAGTTCAGTAGCCTCTCATATAGAGGTTATTTCTATTGCTGGAACTTTGATTTTACACCTGTGGGTGAATAGGCATACTTTCCCTAACATAAGATATGCAGTATATATTTGCTGTTATGAAATATTTTATTGCAATGTACATATTGATGCTACCTGAACAAGAAAAAAAAATAAATACATTTCTAGAACAAAATACTTAAAGGAGATCTATGAGGTGAGTGATTTTCACTCACTCATACTTCGAGCCGATGTGTGACAATGCATCTGTCACACGGCTCAATAGATCGGGAAGTGAGCACACACATACCTTCGCTCGCTCACTTCTCGATAATGTCCCTGCAGAGAGCCGTGACAGGGAGGGACTGGATTCTCCCCGCTCCGATCCTCCAGTGCTGACTGGCAGAACGGACGTGGGAGGGGGCGGGTACAGCTGGCTCTGCCTCTACATAGGCAGATCCAGCTGTCACTCACGCAGCTGGGCGGATCCAGACATAAATGTTGGGATCCGTTTCAGCTGCAGCGTCTCTGTATACCGCAAGCTGTAGCTTGTGGTATACTGAGCTTTGGGTCACGGGAGGATGCTTGTTTATGTCCTCCCGTGACCCTTAGGAGAACTATGGGGAAAAACACTGACCCCATAGTTCTCTAATACAATTACTGGAAAAATATGTAATGGGGGGTGTTATCAAAGCTGGAGCAGACAGAATCTGCAGCAGTTGCCCATGGCAACCAATCGGCTTCTCTGTTCAGCAAAGATTTGAAAATGAGAGAGAGAAGCTGATTTGTTGCCATGCACAGCTGCTCCAAATTTTGTCTGCTCCAGCTTTGATTAATTGCCCTCAATGTGTTTTTAATAATGGTGGCAATGAAAATGGCACAGCCCTGGGTTGGGTGTTGGGGAAAAGTGTGCAGTTTGCCACTGGGTGGCGCTAGTTTCAAATGGATGATTTGCTCTTGGGACTCTGTCTACATATCTGGAGGAAAATTAAAAATCATGAACTTTGATGTGGAAGCCTTCAGCTAATAATACTTTAAGGTGTGTGTATGTGACATTCACCAACAGCCACTGCCGGTGAGTTTTACAGATGCATGCATTTAAATAAACAAATTACTCTTCAGTGAATGTTTGAAAGTTCCCTTCACAGATTTATAAATATGTCTTGTCGTCGTGTTTCATAGAACTTTTTTTTTTCCTAGTCTCTTGTGTCTGATGCTTATTTTTGGCTTCCATTTTTAACAGCAACATGGAACAATTGTTGGATTCCCAAAGGCTCAGGCTTATGATGGAAGCATCCTGGAGGCAGATTGTGACATCTTAATTCCAGCAGCCAGTGAAAAACAGCTAACAAAATCTAATGCACATAAAATCAAGGCAAAGGTATAGTAAATATCCTGTTTAATAATAAAAAAACTGGCTTAATTCTGCTCGTATAATCATACCATTGTTAATCAAATATTTTATAGATAATTGCTGAAGGAGCCAACGGTCCCACGACCCCAGAAGCTGACAAAATCTTCCTTGAGAGAAATATATTGGTCATTCCAGTAAGTTATGCTTTTAATCTATATCCCTTTTTAAAACACTTAGGCAGGCAGTGCAAACGTGTATTGTATCGCACATACAGGAGATCTGTCATATGTTCAGCACCTGGTTACCAATTATTTCTGAAAATGCTGGTCATCTTCATGCTGACTTCGATAGACAAACTCTGACGTAGAACAAGATAAGACCTTCTGACTTTCCTCATTTGCCAACTTTGTTCTGGGTTAGTGACTGGAAGCTTTGAAGCCAGTAATTTAGAATGAAAAACAGTAGGGCTGGTCATGATTAAAATTTTCGTGTTCGATTAATCCAATTTTTTAAAAATTGATTAATTTTGATAACGCACATATAGATCCAACTACATTGGCCTATACACATACAGCACAGCAATGAAGTAATAAAATGAACTAGGATCACACTAATCCAGCACGTTATTAATCTCACGTGCCCCACTCAAGCGGCGACCATATTGAGTGGGGCACGTGAGATTAATAACGTGCTGGATTAGTGTGATCCTAGTTCATTTTATTCATTGCTGTGCTGTGTGTATAGGCCAATGCCTTGGCTGGCGCTCATGCAGAAAGCTTCAAAAACATTTTAATAGATCAAAAAGATTAACGATTAATCGAGAAATGAATCGTTAATTTGCACAGCCCTAAAAACCAGATGACTAGAATTTTTGGATGGAAAAGCAATGGCAGCCCCTTCATGGGTTTTTGTCATGCCGATGTTTACTTTGAACAAAATTTAAACCAGACTCTGGGGTAGGGGGTGTTAAACTATTCTACAGACCTATAGAAGAAGCTTTACCTGAAATAGCAGGTATCTTTGTGGTTTCTTCTCTAAGGCAGGACATTTAAAAGGGCTGATGGGTTCATTTTGAAGGCCCACGAATGAATGGGGCTGGTCTACTTATATGTAGCGCGGTGAGACCCGTTGGCCAAAAACGTGCTGCAATTCAAGCGTATAAGTGGGGCTCCAGCCTAAAGGAAACCTAGACTAAAGAATTGTAGAGGCTGCTATAAAAATATTGACTGCTTTCTATCTGCCTGGAAGTATCTAGGAGTGTAACTTAGGCACTTTAAGGTGTTTTTTTTTGTTTTGTTTGTTCTTTGTTTTAGAACGGTTAAAAACAAATCTCAGCCCTCATTCCCACCTGGGCGTTTAGTGCATTTCCCAAAGCATGACAACGTTCAACATGAAGAATTCCATTATTTTTTAGTCGTGTCTGTTCACTCCTGAGCATTGTAGCTCGAAGTACATAAGCTTTTTTTCTTTCTTTTGGCCTCATAGACTACAATGGGCAGTGCCTGAAAAAAGTGTATTTCCTTCTAGTAGCTACCCTGTTTCCCCGAAAATAAGACCTTCCCCTAAAATAAGACCTAGTACTATTTTTGAGAATTGCTAAAATATAAGACCTACCCCGAAAATTAAGACCTAGTTGTGACCATTTCCAGGGCCGGTGGTGGCATAAGGGGGAATTTGAAGAGCTGCGGGAGAGAATCAGCGGTGCCAACGAAGCCAGCGCTAGAGGAATCGAGGCGGCAGCGGAGGGAGCAGAGCTGCATAAGCCGATGCTTCCTCTATAGTGCCGGCTCCTGTCACAGGCGGAGTGATACCAAATGCACTCTGCCTGTGAGGGATCGATAGTGAGCGCGCTTCGCTCATTCTGGCCAGGGATTGGTTACCAAATTGCTCTTGGAAAGGTACGACACCCCTGATTGCTCTGATCACCCTATTCTTAACTTTGCCACTCACTCCTGTCTTGTAAGTCTTCTACTGGTAATAAGTGTGGTTTGTTGTACATTTAAAAAAAAAAGATCTACTCCCGAAAATAACACCTAGTGCGTATTTTTGAGCCAAAAAAAATATAAGACTCTTATTTTCAGGGAAACACGGTAGCTCTTTCCATTTAGCTTAAACAAAAACATGCAAACCTGAAAATGCACAAATACAACACTTGAGAATCGTCTGAAAATGCTTCAGGTTGAATTGGGGGACTAAGGCAATTTTTTCATGTCTGTTGGAGGCTGGCAGCACAGATCTAGCTTGTGGTGTTCCGGATTGTCCAGAATCTACAATCTCCCATCTTTCTGTCACTGTACAGTCACTTAATATTCTAGTGTAGGATTTATGTAAGGTTTTCCTACCTCTACGGTGCTTGGCAAAGTATATGCCATGCTATAAACCTTAATGTTTAAAGGTGAATTATCTTAATTTAAAGAAGACCTTGAAATTATCTTGACCACACATACCTTTTGTTGTGCAGGACCTGTATTTGAATGCCGGTGGTGTAACAGTGTCTTATTTTGAGTGGCTGAAGAACCTCAATCATGTGAGCTATGGTCGCCTAACCTTCAAATATGAGCGGGACTCAAACTATCATTTACTCAGTATGTATAAATTATCAAAGAGATGGTTTGTTCGGTTCCCCAGACTGTTCTACTAAATTCTTTTTCTTTCTACTTAGTGTCTGTCCAGGAGAGCTTGGAGAGGAAGTTTGGGAAACATGGTGGCGCTATTCCAGTAGTGCCAACAGCAGAGTTCCAGGCTAGGATATCTGTATGTCATTTTGTGATAACCTAATAGGGCAGAAAGTTGCAGAAAATGTTATTTATGCTTACACAAACATGTTAGGTTTTTTTTTCTTGTCATAGTAGACCAGACCATATATGTGGCCAATCCAAAGCTGGCCATGCCCCAGTAGAATTTAGTTAGAAAATTTTTGGAGCATTTGATTTATTAATGGTAATGGGGTCAAATCAGCGATCGTTTGGACTGTAGAATGAAAGACTTGCAAAATTATTTACCATAGAGTCTTGTTTTTGATTGAATTTGCTCAAGACTCCATCCTCCTGTTTAGGAGTCCCTTGTTTTTGTGGGAGCCTCTTCGCCAGAACATCTAAGTACTTTGAGGGCTTGTTTACACTGAAAGCGCATGCTTTCCAGAGCGGTAGCTGCTGGAACGCACCGTGATCGCTGAGAAAATCCCCCCCCCCCAACGTGTTTCAGGGATGGGGCATGGCAGTGCATTGAATTCAATGGCAGCGATTCCATGCCCGCACGCAGTGCGATGGAACGCGCGGCAAAACTTTGCCAGCTTTCCACTGCAAATGCAAAAAATAGGGCTTGCCGCGCGTTCGATCGCACTGCAGGGGGTGTGGAAGCGCTGCCATTGAATACAATGCACCGCCACGACCCCTCCCGCCCAAAACGCGGGGGTACGTTTTTTTTTTTTCAGCGATCGCGGTGCACTCCAGCATCTACCGCTCTGGAACGCACACTCTTTCGTGTGAACAAGGCATGAAAGCATGAGTCCCAATGTGTGATGCTGAAAACAGCTGTAGCTCGCGTTCTACTGAGCTTAGGGTGACAGGAGGACGCTAGTTTGTGTCCTCCCGTTACCCTTAGGAGGACTATGGGTAAAAGCCCTAACCCCATAGTTCTCCTTTAACCAAAAGTCAAAGTATAAGGTGGTAGTGGTGAGTAGGGATGGTCCGAGTGCTCGATTCGAACATGAATTCGAATCTAACATCAGCTGTACAAGCGTTCGCCGAACTTTATGGGATGTTCACGGTTTGTTCGACCGCGGAAGCTTCATAATGCAAAATGCCTTCCGAAACTCTGGGTGAAGTCTTGCATCTGACCTGCAGAAACGGGGCTGTTTGGCCCATCACTAGTGGTGAGTCCAGATGGTCTATTAAGAATCCTGTTGACTACTTTTATGCACATAGGTTCTGACTTTTCTTTTTTACTAATGTGTTATGTTGGCTGCTTTGTTGGCAGGGTGCATCTGAAAAAGATATTGTCCACTCTGGCTTGGCGTATACTATGGAAAGATCCGCAAGAGTAAGTTTTATTTTTGTTTTTTTTGTTTTTATTTTTTTAATAGTGTGAATATTTCTAAAGTAGTATTGCTTTTGTAAATAAGGTTTGGTATAGACCCAGGTCTCCAGTCACTCCATTGTGGATAATGCTGGTTTTTTTCACATTTTTATATGCAGTTCTAGAGTTTTTTTTTATTCTAGGTTTTTGAACTGTATGTTGAATCACTGCCTACCTAATGTGTCCTTTGATTATGTCAAATGGGACACCTGTAGGGCTGTTGCTAACGATGATTATTTTCATTAATTTAGTTAGCCGATTATTAACTTCCATTAATCGACTAATCTGATAAAATAAAAAATACCATTTATTTAAAATCCACAAATGCAGCGTTACAAATTTTTGCACATATTTTGAAGTCTTACTGCACTGGAACGTAGGGCATTACAGTACCACGTGTTCCAGTGCGGGTGATCACACTGCAAACTGGAGGTGCATTTGGGATCCATTGAAATAAATGGCAGTGCACCTCCTGCAGCCAAATTTGTCAGGCTGAAACTGAAAATGACTTTTCCCTCCTTTTTAAAAAAAAATAATTGTATCTATTATATTAGACATTTAAATTTAGTTTCATGGATTTAAAATAATATGAATTGAAAAACTCTGCCAATATAATCAAATAACCAACTTTTTTCATTTTAATTTCAGTTTATTAAACTTTTATTTGCTTTTTTAATTTTGTAACTTTTTTTTTTTTTAACTCTTCAATTTTCATTTAACTTTTTTTTTTTTTTTTTTTAAACTTTATTGCTGTGAGCAATAGCCAGCCTGCTATTGGATATTTCAAATTGCAATAACCAATAGCCAGCTATTGCACCCGTCCATTGCCTGTCAATCAGCAGAGGAGGGACCTGAAGAGTTCTCAATCAGGTCCTCTTCTGCTGATTTTACAGCAGGCAGTGGGCGGGTGCAATAGCCAGACTGCTGTTGCATTTTAAAAATTATCCAATAGCAGACTGGGTATGGCTCCCAGCGGGGGTGGGGCAGAGGAGGCCAGGGCCGAGGGAGGGGTGGCAACGGGGGAATTCAGTCACAGTGGTCTCTTTTCCCCGCTGGTGCTGGTTGCAGTTGTCTGTCCCCGCTGCCTTTGCCGATACAGGCGGCGATTAAAAGGGACACAGACCACTGCAGCGGGGAGAAGAGGGGCGTCAATCGATTGAGAATCGTTGCCAACGTTTCTCATTATCAATTTGTAATCGATTTCGTTGTTGCAGCCCTAGACATCTTCTTAGAATGTCAATTCTAGTTGTTGAACTTCTGCAACATGAAGGACACAATTTTAATGCAGCTCTGTAATAAGTAAATGTGCATTTTTAAATAAAATTTAAGTACAAGGGGCAATTCTGATGGCAAGAAAGAGCAGAGGGATGGCACCAGTCTCTGCGGTTACTGTCCACTCAGCAGGCTTGGAGTAGAGCGAGGACACAACCTTATTAGCCCATGGTCTTGGTGTCCTCTGCCTGGCTTTGCTATCTGGCAGGACTGTGTAAATCTCTGAGTTGGATGAATAAAAATATAAATGCTTTAGCAGGTGAAATGTCTCCCTTTCATGGTTTTAATGGGTGTATCTGACGTCCAGCCTTTAAAAAAACCTTGGTTACCATCTGTCTTGCCTTTTAACCAGAAAACCTATATTGTGCTTAACAATGTGTGTTTTTTCAGCAAATTATGCGCACTGCAATGAAGTACAACCTGGGCTTGGACCTGAGAACTGCTGCCTATGTGAATGCCATTGAGAAAGTGTTCAAGGTCTACAATGAGGCTGGCCTGACCTTCACATAAATATCAGAACATGCTGGATTGTAGTTTTCACCCTCATTTATATATAAAAAAAAAAAAAGCAAAAACTTAATTAAGTTTACATATAACCACAAGACTACAACTGTTCTCTTCCTTATGCCTCACAGAGGACCCGCTTTTGAATGCTTCCGTCCATATCTTTTCTTTAACGTTACACCATTGGTTTATCCAGTGTCCTAAAAGCATAGGAACATAATGTGAACATCACATTTAGTGGCCTTGCAGATGCCTTGTTGACATAGGGTTGTGCATGCTCTGAGCATTTTATTTTAAAGCAGGAGCATGGCAGTAAGTAGGGAGCTCAACTACCACATAATTTCCTGCTTGTTTTATCAGTTTCTCCAATTGATCTGTCCATGTAGTACAATTATGATGTGGTTAGTTTGATATCCACCCCAAGCCTTTTCAATGTAACGTACACTATTCAGGGCATCAGAATATCAGAGGCAGATATAAATGGCACAATGTGTCTTTGCCACGAGGAGTCTATTTTTTGAGAACTTTTTCAGGGAAGAAGACCTTCCATCAATGCACTTGTTGAGTAGAGTGAGGTCAGCCCTGCTTGGAGTGTTTTTGGGAGAGTCTGTTATTGCTTTGCACATTGACCTGGCCACTTTTTTTTTTTTTTTAAACATGTTGCTGCTGAAATAGATTTTTTTTTTTTTTCCTGTAAATAGTCATTGTCACACAAACTCAACATTATGCTTAGGGTTTTTTTTAATAACCTGAAGCTGTATGCAAAAAGGTGTATGCCATAGTTAATGCTGGCACATCTTGACCTGCAGTGTGCTCATTATTTTTAGGACAACTTTTTTGTATTACTTCACAAAGCTTTTATTTTTAAAGTATATAGTCTGGTTGCTCCGAGCAGTTTTTTTTTCACTAGTCATTCATGGATATAAGCTTACAAAATATCTTCAAAAAAAAAATATTCTCCAGATATATATCTATATATTTCTCCCCCCCCAAACTAACGCTCAAAGGCCTTGCATTCAACAGAAGGGTTTCTACTATGTTCTGCCACTGTAGTTCCAAAGATGTTTTGTCTTGTCACAGAACTTAATTTTGATCAAATACTGTAAATTAAAGTCCTCCTTTACAAAAAATTGAAGTTTCTTTGTTTGCTGCAACAGTGTTCAACTTTTACAAATATATTAACTACAAAGGAACATTTTTTTTTTACAAACTCAAATGGGCAGCTACCATGCTTACGCTCTAGCTGACAAAAAAGGGGTGTTCCTGTTACAATACAGAAATGTACATTTTTACATTGCACTGGCTATAACAATGGGCCCACATCAGTTCTCCAATGATTGCTGTTAACACTATAGTGTATACATAACCAAAACTTAGTTTTGGCTAGGATGTGTGAAGTTTACCTCCTGTCAGGCCTTTGTCTGCGTCCCCACTAGGGATATGTACTGTATTTGTCTTGATGACCATTTATCTTTGGTGAATAACGTGATAGAAAATCTGAATATTAAAGTTACCACAGGTACAGAAGATGAGTGGATATGTCCTGATGTGGACACCTCTGGTATCAACAGTCTGAAAGGGGATAGCTCTTGCTTTGAAGATCTTATTTCTAGGAGAGGTACTCGTCAAGGATGTCCCCGGCTCTTTTTGCTTTGGCGATTGAACCCCTGGCCATCCTCTGCTCGAACCCAAACATTAAAGGGGTGGAATATAAAGCTAGCCTTTTCATGGATGACTTAATGCTCACTCTGACGCAGCAGCATAACACAGAACCTAATCTGGGTTGAAAGTTAACGCTGAAAAGTCCGCTGCGCTGAATGTGAACCTCCCCAAATCAATGTATGAAAATCTCCACCAATTTCTTTTGTTTGAATGGGCAAAATCTTATATACGTTATCTGGGCCTTAAGATCACTGCCTCTTATGACACCCTGTAGTCTGCAAATTATGTCCCGTTATTCAAAACTTTGAAACAGCTACTCGCGTCATGGTTATATAATCTTTTGTGGCTATGTAAAATCTCCGCTATAAAGATGACACTTTTGCCCAAACGCCTTTTATTATTTTAGAACTTTGCCAGTGAATATACGCCAGTGCGTTTGTTGCAGCGGAGTATTCTCCAGTTCCACCCCCGTAAAGCTAGAGTGACTAGGACCACTCTATATAAACATAAGGGATGGGGAGGGGGAGAAAGGCCTCCCCAACATAATGCTATAGTATCGAGCTTCCCAGCTCTTTAACTATACACCAACACAGCTCTCCCCACTATGGCTTATGCTGGAACACTACCCCTTTTCTGCATTGTCCTGGCTACCATCCTGCGACAGGCCCAATCATTTGAGTCCTCTTATGGTGCACTCTTTAAAGGTGTGGGATTCTATCAAGTACTCGGCAGACTTTATTTCCCCATATTTACCACTTCTTGCTTTATTGGCCCCACCATTGTTTAAGCCGGGTGTGGACGAACCCAAAGCTTTTCAATGGTGGACGAATTAATGAATTTCATATAGTGCAGGATTTTCTGCGCTCCCCTGCCATTCCTTCATGGATCCACCTACGGGAACATAATATACCAGAGGTTGAACGTTTCAGGTACGTCCAACTTCACTGGATCTCCACCCTGATTAAGCGGAGAGACCCTGCCTGTTTACTTGCATGTTTTGATCATATCTGTCTTCACTCACTGGAGGGCCCGGGTCTTGTAACGATCTTATATTCTCAACTGAACAGGCTGGTTAGTCATGCCGACCATAAGTATGTCGGAGGTTTGAAAGGGGAATTGTAACAGAAGTGGTCCCTGAAGGAATGGTGGCAGCAGCTGTGGGGGAATATTGCTAGCTGTTCTATCAATGTCACAAAAGTTGAAGTTGCATATAAAGTGGTAATAAGGTGGTATCTTTTCTCGGCGCGGATGGCCCGCCTATTCCCTTCCTCGAGTGCTTGCGTCCGATGTTGCTGGGAAGTGGGAGATATTGTACATATATGGTGGTGATGCCCATTAGCCGCTCACTTTTGGATCAAGATATTCGAACTGGTTCCTTTTTTTAGCATGTTTCCAGAAACCTTCAATATGCCCTCTTCCATTTGTCTATACCTGGAATAACTAAGCCACAGCGTGCCTTGTCACACTTTCTTTTTCTAGCAGCTAAGTTAACTCTGGCAGCAACTGGAAGAGACAACAAATCTCTTATGTGGAATTCGTCAATAGGCTGGAATGTCATGCTTAATGAACACCTTTCTAGTATTTTAGAAGACAAACATACTACATTTCTGGGTATTTGGGAACCTTGGCTCATGTATCGCCACCCTAACATGAACCCAAGAGCTACCGGGGAATCTGACGTGTTTTGATCTTTCGGATGGTTCTGGTGTTAGTAATGGGGTTGGGCAGCCTCCGCAGCTGGTCAAACTAGCGAGTGTTAGTACGATGTGGGACCCACTACCACTATTAGTATGATGGATACTATTACCCTTCTCCCTTTCCTGCCTCCTGCTCTCTTTTTTTTTTTCCTTTTGTGGGGTCTCTCCCTGCTACCTCTTCTTTATTTGGTTTTAATTTCCTTCGCTGGGTTTTCTCCTAGGGGGTGTAGACCTGTTAACTTTGCAGTTGCACAAAATGTTAATTCTTACTACATGGTTTAGAGGCGAGACACCCACTTGCTCTTAGAATTATACTTCATAGGCTATAGTATTGCATCCATTATGTTTATTGTTTTCTGCCTAAGTACTGTTTTAGAGCATTGTGAACCACTTACCCATGTTTACTATGTGTTAAACATTAATACACATATTAAAACGGAAGAGATCTTATTTCTGATTTTACTGAAACAGGAAGTGAAGCAGTATCTCCCCAATGAGGCACAAACCACAAAAAAAATGAAGGGATCTTTAACCATTCCTGAAGCTTGGGCTAGCTCCATTCTGCAGAATTCCCATAGTGATTTAAATCAGGAGGTGTAGCAAACGATTGCTGAACAACTGGAGTCAATGACTCCTGTGTGGCGTAAGCTACAGAAGTAGCATGTTGTAGCTATCAATATTGCATGATCCTAAAATTGTTTGCTACTACGTGGTACCTGTAACGTTTACTTCATAGCCATTTTTCCATTTCGTTACCTGATCATTTTGACCTACTTGTATTCAGTGACCATGTTAGGCTAGATGTGCCTCGGAGAATTTATGTGATAAGCACTCTGTAGCAAGAGATTACAAATTTCCCATGTATCTCAAGCATTTTGGTCAGTCTTGTCAGGAATAATAAAAAAGTAAGCCAGTATCTTCAAGTCCTTGATGCCGTGTTCTGGGCTATTCTGATCTGCAGAGACTTCAGTACTTCCTGGTTTTCAGTTGGCTTGCTCCATCCTGTTTGTCCATAGCCAGGTAAATTAAATGAGATTTACTTCCGTTTATAAGAGGCAACTGTTTGCAGCCTTCTTGCCTGTTCGGGGCAATGTAACCGGTTGGCTTTATTTCCCAATCCCCAGCAATATATGGTAACTTTTCATTCAGTCTCCTGCTACTTACTGGTTCCAATTAGTGGCAGGGGAAATGGCAAGTATTTTTGGGTGATAAAAATATGCGACTCATTCCATAAGTCCTTCTGTAAGCTATGACTCCCGTTGGCTTGTAACATGCTCAAGACTTGCCTCTGTTTTTGCCCCCTCTGCTGCTAGGAGTTAAAAATGTTCTGTTGGGGAAGGCATGGATAAAAATCACAGGTTCACTTAATGTCAATTTTAACATATTTGAGTTTTTATCATTACTTTCTAACAAATGGAAATGAGGAGAGTCTGAGGCCCCGTTCACATTGAGCGGTTCGCAAATCGTGCGGTTGCCGCGCAAATGCTTGAATCGCTGCAAAATTCGCTCCAAAAAGGGTCCTGCTGTAGCGACACGCGACAGCAGGACTCTTTGCCCCATTGCCAAGCATTTTAGCGCGATATCGCGGGAATTACCGCGCGATAAATCGCTCAATGTGAACGGGGCCTGAGACTTGCTTACTAAAGGTTAACAGGCTGTTTAAAATGGAGATAACATGAACTTTTGTGGTGTTTGGTATGTCTTTACCTTGGGTGTAATGTAGTTTTATTGCAGGCTTTCTTCAGCCAGCTGTAAACTCGTTTTTTATATTCTTGAATAGTAAAACTTTCTCTGTATTTTAGCCTACTCCAGAAATCAGGCCTACAGTCTCAGAGGCCAGTGCTATTATTCTGTTATTCTAAGTGCTCTCTTCACTTTGCCATGCACAAAATGCAGTCTGTGTCTGAGTTTTGTAAATGGAGAAAAGTAGAGGCATGCAAATACATAATGCCGGCAGGTTAGCAAGTTGGCAGGTAGTACTGCGGGAGCTTTAGTATTCAGATAAATTAAAATTTATAGCAGTCAGAAGATAAACTGTAGGTACTAAAGAGATAAAAACACGTTAACATTTCAGAAGCTAGTATAGCCCAGTTCCAGCCAGAATGGTTTTAAGAAAGTTCATAATTAACTTGTACAGGTTGTTCTATGGGAACTTGGGTCCAGATGGTATTGCAGTTAACTGGTTCTTTATTCTCATGCAGGAGTATTTTGATGCACTACTGTTTTAAAATGGCAACCTTTTCAGTACATTTTTTAGATTCCAGCTGTCATTTTAAGTGACCGGTTTGAGTCTGATTCGATTGGTCTCTAAAGGTCACCATGCTTGTTCTGACCATACAATAAACTTTATTTTTACCAAAACTGTGATATGAGGACCTACTTAATGTATCATTTGTATTCAATTAGGCAGGTCCTTGTACTAATGCAGTTGTTAACAATCCAAGTGTACAATTGCTTTTAGATAGATGAAGTGTGTGGTGAGCTTAAAGATGTAACAAGAACCTATGTTTTGCCAATGCCAGCTTGCTGATGTAGAATTAAATTTGTTGGAAATGTGATGAATGATATGCTTACACTAAAAAAACTTCACGAACAGTAGAGTACATGTGGCCCAACGGCCTGTCCATAACTAAATGCACAAATATGAATTATAGACTACTGGGGCTGCACACACATGACAGAGCCATGTCACATTTGCAAGGTCATTGCTGGTGACCACTAGCCAGCAACATTATTGTTATGGAGAACAGAGACATTTTCATGTTACCGTTCTATGATTTCACTCCGTAAATCATGGAAGCAGTGTGGTGTCATTCCATTGCTGGCAATTAACTTTCTGCAGTATTTGTCAGGAAGAAAACAATGTTGCAACGGGATCATTTTTCTGTCCTCTAATTGGTGATCTTATTGCTGGCGAGTTGTCATCAATTCTGGGAATGCCTCTATGACATGGCACTTAGTTGCTTGTTTTCATATGATCTGCTATTTTCAGCCACTCGTAACCACTTGTTGGCTTCAGACGCATCCCACTTGTAGTAATGAAAACATTAAATAGGTGGTTTGCAAGTGTTTAAAAGCTGGTTGACTCTTTCTCAATTTCTTCTAGCATTATCGGAACAGCTTAAAGTGACATTAAACCCTCAGATTTTTTTAACATAAACCAATACTGTAATGTGTGCCTTACTGTAATCCATGGTAGTTTCCCTTCTCTTTGCTGCTCTTCCTTTTAAATCCTCATGTCTTCTCATGCTTGGGGAGAACTTCCCTTTGCAGCTGAGTGCCTCTTCCTGTAGTGCTGGCTCAGGTTACAAGCCTATACAAACCGATACACAGACACCATGTATCCATTCCTGAGACAAGGCAGTCTGCTGCAAAACAGAAGTTCTGCAGAGCATGAGAACAGATACAGATTTAAAAGGAAGAGCAGCAAAGAAGGGAAACAACCATGGATTACAGTAAGGCACACATCACAGTATTTTATGTTCAAAAATCTGAGGGTTTAATGTCACTTTAACCACTACCAGAAAATGTTATCAATGTTCTTTAGGCAGATGTGCTATATGATTTTTCAGATCAGTGTCTTGGCGTACTGGATCGGCATGACCACTGACTGCAGGCAGCAAGCATTCCCAGAAAGTAATAGGTCTAGGAAAAGTAGAGGTAATGGTTTAAAATTTCTATTAATGCAGAAGTACTAGAACATAGTATTTTGTAAAGTTAGAAGGAAAACACATTTCCCAACTTAACATACAAAACATGTATTTAGCAGTTTATTATACAGTTTGGCAGATGATATTTTCAAAATCTTTGAAGTGTTTCCTATATAAGGTCACGATTATTTCAGCCATCCGGTGGGGAGCTTGCTTTTAACTTGTCCGGATACTTGGTCACACGTATTCTGAGTGGTTTGACATCCTTGGTTGATTACTGTTTAAAAAAAATATATATATAAATAGTTTAAAAACCTAATCACTTATATAGATTCCATACAAAAAGTAAAGGATGTTCTAAATACCACTGTGTTTTCGAATGCACCCTGATTGCCAAACTGCTGGCCCCTCTACCCCACTTATTTGTCACTAGAACAAGTGTCCCCAATGAAAGTTTTTCTTTAAAGGACAATTGTGTTTTTTGTTTTTTCTGCCTATATCTACTGCTAGAAAGCAGTAGATATAGGCAAAAAAAAAAGGTTATAACTTACCTGTGTCTCCGCCGGAAGCTCCCGTCCAAAGATCTGAAGATTCTCGTGTGGGCACAAAGGATCATGGGGCGGGCACATACACAGTAGGGATCTTCAGGCGAGAGAAGAGTCCTTAAAGCAGCATTGGGGGTGGGGGGATTGTTTTCACTTTAATGTCACTTTAAGCTCCTGATCTGATGGCAACTGTAAAATGTCAGATTTCCCATCATTTTGTCGCTGATCATGGGTACCAAGACAAGTAGGGATGGTGAACACAGACGTGGAATCTGATGCTTTCATTTCTAAAACAAAGAAAAAAAAAAAGACAAAAAGCTTTTGGCTATACATACACTTTAAGCCAGAGAGTTGCTTGCTAGCCAGACAACTATCACAGGCAGAATGAGAGGTCCACAATGGCAGCACTGTGTTTCTCTTTAAAGTTGTATATGTACTTAATATAATTACCAGGATGTTCTGCAGTTACATTTTTTTTTACAATATTTTTTTTTTTTTTATATATATCTTCTAAAGCAAAGGCACATGTAGGGCTAAATACTGGTATGTGTTCACTGGCACACTCTTGAGAGGAAACATAAGCTGTTATATGATACTGAATATTTCCTGTTGCATCCTGGGGTAAGATCTAGCTGCTAATGTCTTAGTGATGCCATGGGGCTATTCAAGAAAAGCAGCAGAGACGGCAATGTAACATTCTGCTGAGAAAAGTGGTGTCATGGCTCTAAGATGACTTCATTCTTGCCAATCAAAGCTCAGAAAAATGGATCCTTTAGACCTGGCATCTTCATACAAAGCAAAGTGTTAAAGGAGCGTGTAATATTTGTTTTTAACTGTTTCCAATAATATATATTATTTCCAGCTACCAGGTGGAGCTCTAGCCTTATTTTCCCATTTTTTTCCAGGCTAATCTTTATTGCTTTGCTGAATAAGCATGTTTACAGAGCTAAATGGTTATAGCTTAGATTTGTACACAGTTCAGTAAGCTAGTAGTTGGTGTTTCAAATGCTAATTAAATCACTTATAATGGTTGCTGCTCCTTGATGTTTTTTTATCCTTCAAAATCAGCTGCTCCCCTGAGCACTGGCCCTGATATCCTGTTTTAGGGTGGCTCCTTTCCCTTGCAGGGTTCTTGTGTGTGCTAGTAAGCGGTGTGTGTCTCCACGAACACACAGGCACAGCAAGTCAAGCCATGCCCCTCCCCCATTTTCCTTCCCCTCTTCAAGTTAGTAGATGGACAACTGCTGTAGATTACCCTGTCCCTTGTGATCTTGTACTAGATAAGAAGTTCAGGGATGGCGAGCAGAGAGAGTTGGAGCCAGCTGTTTGGATCATAATTACTGTGAGTGCTTGAAAAAAATGTAAGGAAATACTTTCTGGGCAATGTATATTTGTTTGATCTGGATTCATTATTGTAAAAGGTTTGAGCGTTTAATACTGCTTTAATCTTCTGTCCTCTTGTTCTGTGCAGGGGGGCTTATGGAGATTCAATGAGAGACAACTCTGAAAGGAAGCTCTTTTCTTAGAAATCCTATAATGCTCTGTGGCACCAGTGCCCTGTTTGCAACTTCTATCAAATGTTTACTGCAAAATAAAGATTACATAAAAGAATGTAAAACAAACTAAAACTTGTCCCCAAACCATAATAAGTTACCATTTAGCTGATTTAAACCTCTCCGTTAAGATTAGAGTGAAAAAGACTTTAAAAGGTTAAATCGACCCTGTCAGCAATTCCTCCTAAATGGTTAGCGTTTGGCGGCATGGATACCAAGACAAGTATTTCCCACCTCCCTTAAAGGACCAGTGTTTATATGGAATTTCATAATGCTGACATGGTCACTTTAACCTATTCATATAATTCAGTGGCTGGAGCCGGAAACTAATATTCCATAATACTAGGGGCCCATTTATAATACATGAGAGAAAATGCATTTGTGCTTAAAATGAAAGATCTTGCCCATAGCTGCCAATTAGATGGTGATAATTTTTCCAGACAATACAAGCAAGATTGGTTGCTATGGGCAAGTTCTACTTTTTTAGCTTCAGGTTTTGTATAAGTATATACATTCCATTTATAAATCTTGTAGTAAACGTACCATCTTGACCAACTTCCTTGCCCTTATTAACACAGTCCTGGATGACCTGTTCTCCTTGTTTAACTGCAAAACAGAAATGGTAATTTCAATGTTTAGTTTCCACATTATTTACTAACCTAGACCTGTCATGAGAAAAATATGAGAGCTGCAAGTGCTGACGTTCTGAAGATAAAATTAGTTGCGATGCTTCATTTGTTCATTTTTGCTGGCCTGGAATAAGCATGCGGCAAATGAAAAAAGGCAGAATTCCTTTTTCCCATTTTATTGAATCCTGAAACTGTTCTGTATGCTCAGGCTACGCAACTGAAAAGCTGCAAAGTGACGTCTTATTTATGATGTCTGGGTCAGCTATCTGACCCTTGTATACAAACAGTATTGTGTCAAACATATATCAATTGAACAGATCTAATCACCAATGGGCTTTGTAGTAATCTGAAACCCAAAATTGATTTTTTTTTTTTAATTATTTACTTGTATTCTCTTCCTGGCAGAGAAGGAGAAGCATGTGGATTGTAAGGCGGTCTTAATTTGTGATTGAGCTCAGGGCTGGTAGTAAAATGCCCAGGTGTGAACCCAGCCTTACTGGTTCCTCCCACTGACCCTTACATCACGATTGCCTCCTAGAATGACACGGGTTTTGGCTGTAGGGTATTTGTATAGTAATTATTTACACCCCCTGATAGGGTTGCTTTGAGTCAAAGCATACTAGCAGAAGACACCTGGATAGTTTATAATTTTCTCTACAGCATCTACTGTACATATTCTTGAAATCCTTTTCTTTCAGTAGAAAAAAATAACTTTCCTAACGGCATACCAAGCCCTGACTACAGTGGCATTTAAATTACAAATGGTGAACAATGCTTTAATAATTTTTTTGGAAAAGAATAAACATTTCCAACTTTTCATAAATATAGTGTTGGTTTCTTCAGTTTTGGCAATAACAAATATCACAGATGCAGAACATATTATACTGAAGTTTTTCTTGAACCTATTAACTGCCTCTGATTACATTTAACCTACTTAACCTTTAGAGAAACTACACCTTTAATATGCTGTCTCTGCCCATGGCAGCATTCTAGGTATCTTTTTTTTTTTTTTTTTTAATACATAGAGAGAAATATGAAAGGCAAATTTAGTATACTGAAATTCGTAGACAATATATTAACAGTAGGAAGGAACAAAATGAATAGCTGCATTTACCTTATTAGCACTTGTGGGCTACTGCCTAGGGCAGCACCTCCAAAATGTACAAATTATAATCATTTTTTATCTTTTTTTTTTTTTCCGGACTACTTCTGAAAATTTGTGGCTAAATTTTAGTGAAATTAAATATATGGAAAGTGTGTGCACTTAATGATGAGCAGTCATAAGACCTATTATAGTTTAGGAATAATCTTGTTTGTTGGTCTAACTCTATACCATTAAAAAGTAGCCGAGAATATAAATCAGACAATGTTTCTACTAGCAGTACATTCAGTACATTCTAGCACGTTCTAGTAGTACATTCTAGCACGTTGCTCATAAAATAAGAGCATAATACAAGGTGAAAAGCTTGTATTAAAAGGGAATTAACATTTAGGATGCCTAGGGTAGCCTATACAGCCTAAAGCTGACATGAATATTATTCCAACATCAGCTTATGTCCATTATATAGCCCAGTGAAGGAAATGTTAATAAGAGTCATCCACATGAATATACAACAAGCTGTAATATGTTTCTAAAGGACAATGGATAATTAGTTAGAATGTGTGGGACTTTCATTGGCATCGCCTTTAAATAAAGTACCCAACCACAAAAATGTGTATATATAGCAGAGTATGGTGACTATATGACTCCATTATTGTATAAGTCATGTTAAAGTAAACCTGTGCTTTTCCCATGCAAATATACTGTATAGGAGCCAACATCATTGATATGGAAAAACTTAAAACACATATATATGGACATTATATATGGTGCTGTAAAAATGTGATTGTTTCCATGGGGATGTCTGATACATGTATGCAGATAGCTGTTTTTATCTTTACTACGATAATTTACGTAAAAAAATAACTTTTTTTATATATTTTTAGAGGATAATTACAATTCAGTACCTTTTTTTTTCAAACCCCATTTATTGTCAATATATTATCTTTATCCATGAGAATTTGGGGTGTGATATGGTTGCCCATGGTGAAGAACCCCAATATAGCGTGTATGGTACACAGCACATAGTGTTGCAGCAAAGTATGATAGGAAGTGATTGTTTACTTCTGGACAGTCTTTGCACATAAAGTTAATTGAAATGGTTTTTAACAAAAGTGTATCTAGTTTCTGACTACATATCTATTCTAAAAGAACCTTAATATACTGAGAATTTTAATTTCCTATAAATGTTGTATTTGTCTTGTCGTGAAAAAAAAAAAACCATACCAGTAATTATATATATTGACAATACCTGTCTGACACTCCTATTTTTCTTCTTTGTTACAAGGAGTAGTTGTGTTCTTCCTTACAACAGAGTGGATTCTTGACAAACATTATAAAGCAAATGCGTGCAATTCTTACCTGTTTCTTGGGTAGCTTCTTGGGCTTTTTGCTGTGCTTGATTCAAGAAGCCCGACATGGTTGTGGAAGGTGGATTCTGGAAGTAGCAGATGTGGTTCCCTCCGAGTTGGCTTGTTACAATTTAATGTGTGCACTCCTTTATATCCAAAGAGGGCACCACCCCATAACAGCTAGATATGATATTTCTCATATAACACGCCTGCTCTATGAGCAATCATCCTCTCAAAATGCTAATTAGAAACTGAGCTAAAAAGTAACAATGTGTTACCATCTCTGCTTTCCAATACGCCATGAGGCAGTTCATTAGAAATGCTGCTCTCTTCTCTGTCAATAAGACGGAATTATTATTAATACTCCAACTGCCATCTATCACTTGACATTCTTTTTATCAGAAAAAAACTGTTTGTTGATAAACTCAGTTAAACATTTGTGTGCCAAAATAAAGTTTCATGGCTTCTTTACCTGCTGTAATGATATATACAGTAGCTGCAATTCCCATACAGTGACCATGATTTACTAAACAAGTTTTTACCCTTTTTTTTTTTTTGCTACCTGTGCAATTTCAGGGGTAGCCAAACTTCAGCCTTTCACAGCCTTCGGCTCCATGAAGCTACAAATCCCATTAGGCATTGCATGGCTCTGACAGCCACAAGCATGCCTTCCAGAGGCAGTTGCATGATGGGATTTGTAGTTTTATCACAGCTGGGAGGGCCAAGCATATTCACTTTTGGAGCATTTTCACTTTTACATTGAATTTTCACTTACAATTTTCACTCTTCTTAGTGTATAAGGTGAAAATTCACTTTGCAAAGAATAGCCAATCGGGTATAAAGAAAAAAAAAAAACAACAACCTGGGTTTAGCTCATAAGTTGATGATTCAAGTCATCACAAGTTTACCTTATTCAATAAGTGGAGTGAAATTCACTTTAATTTAATTGGCTTAGTGAATAAGGAAAAATTGTGCCAACTTCAATCATCCAATCATTTGGAAGGCAAATTCTTGTTTTTCATTTTCCTTGCACATGATTGGATATTCTTTCACTTCATTCACAAAGATGGATGAACATATATCAGCAGGACTCGGTCCAAATTCAAGCAGTATATGGCCAGCCCAAGGAGGAGCTATGTTAATAGACTACCCCAATAAACTTGAGGTCAGTGTTCTGAGGATTTTACTTTTTACAGTAGCGTTTTTGTTTGGCAAAGACCCTTCTTCTGAATTTGCTATAGTCAGGGTCCGCAGTGTTTTCTATGATTTCTATGTATCCACCAACTGCACTGTCACATACCTTTTATAGCTGTCATTTGAAATTATTCAGACATATACATCGCTTTAAATCCTCTGTCATATACAGTGAGGAACATAACTATTTGATCCCCTGCAGATTTTGTAGGTTTGCTCACTTACAAAGAAATTAAAGGTCTATAGTGTTTATCATAGGTGTATTTTAAATGATAGAGACAGAATATCAACCAAAAGTCCAGAAAAAAAACACATGATACAAATGTTATAAATTGAGTTGCAGTTCAGTGAGTAAAATAAGTATTTGATCCCCAAGCAAATCATGACTTAGTACTTGGTGGTACTTTTGTAGATCAAAATCTGCAGAGGATCAAATAATTATTTTCCTCTCTGTATGAATGCAACTTCTGTCTACCCCAGCTACTCACTTGCGGTACATAAACCAGTGAGGTCAGTGCAATATTAGGCCCCATTCACACCAAAACGCCTGTAGTTTGAAAAAGTACACAAGCTTCCTTTCAGTCAGATTTAAGCATTTTTGTCCCCATAGACCTTAAGGCCCCATTTACACTGAGCGACACTTACCTCGAGCGGATTTCCACGCAATCGATATAGCGCGACTTACCCGGCGACCTTCATTATTGGGCTGCATGCAAAAAGAGCAAAATCGCGCAACATCCGTGCAAAAAAGGGGCCTGCACAAGCGACAGCGACGAGCTACAGTCGATATTAAGAGGTAGATTAAAAAAGCGCCACTGAAAAGCATAGGACGAGCGAGATATCGCGATATCGTGCAGCAAGACGTGCAACGTTCAAGCGCAAATCCGCTCAGTGTGAATGGGGCCTAATGGGAATGCCTTAAAACGTGTTTCGGAGTGTTTTTCGTGCATTGTTGCATGATGTCACAGGCGCTACTGCTTCCAATAAAATGTCATTGTATTTAACCTATCAGCCATTTTAAATATTTAAAAGTAAGAATCCACAGATACTATAAGGTGCCTTCTATTCACCCCGCCGTGTTGTCATTGCGCGTGCGTGTGACATCACCTCACGTGTGCGTGATTACGCCATAGCACATGCACGGCCATCTGGATGATGCCTGCCGGGGGCCATCTTGCTCGATCCATGACCGAGTGCCTGACTTTTTAGAGGGGGTGACACCAAAATTACTGTGAGTCATAATAGTGTCACCTGGGTGCAGGCCGCACCCCCTTGTGACGCCACTGCCTTTACCTGCAATTTTCTAACTTGCTGACAGGGTTTCTTTAACACTCCCAGTACACAGGGAACTGTGTTCTTGTTGTCTATTTACACATTCTCTTATCTGTAATCAGGTTTCTGGCTTTACTTTTCTGCATCATCTGTGGCTGCTGGTTTGAATTGACTTTGGGTAGACTTCTATATTGGACATTGGTAAAGTGCCGAGTCAGAATGCAATCATACACAAAATACTCTCCCTTAATGTGATAGAAGTATTGTGTCAGTCACTATGATGTATATGTGTGCAACAAACACCTACATTTACACTCTCATCCATGCTTAGTGGAGTTGCTTTAAAAAAAAAAAAAAGGAAACATAAAGGTGTTAGCTATAGAAACCAAACAAAGCCATGCTCAAACCTGCATTAGTAATTATTAGTTCAAATCTTACCCTATTGGTTCCAATTGCTGCAAGCAAAACACAGACTCGACACGTCCTCCAATCTTTATAGAATACTTTAAGTTAACACGCAGTCTTTTGACATGTTTAGATAATTTTAGGTTCCTTTGTGATCTGGAAGGATATATGAAAGAAGGTAATATATGCATTGCTAATGTTAAAATGTAAAGCTTTTAATATATTTAATGTTTGCAATTTTTTTTGTTGCCAGTAGTTTCCAATTTGGAAGATGAACTTTAAACCTTCCTTTTAAATATGCGAGAATCTTGTGTATTCTTGAATCTTGGTGTAATTCTTCCAGGTTTGTGTAGTAATGCAGCATGAAACCATTCCTGCACGTTGCCTGAGTGGGAGTTTCCTGTAATACAGACTGGTCACTGCTGCTCTCTGTCATTGTGCAGGGTGACTTTTCTTGTATCTGCCCCCTCCCCTAGTTTTCTGCCGGCAGCCTGTAGTGGGTGGACCTGTTGGACACCTCTCACAGCTCTGCTATCTGCACATGCTATGTGCAACACAGTGATGATGTTACCAGCAAATTTGCAGAGTAAATCTGGGTTTGCAAAGGCATATGATACACAAAGTGGATTCATGTAATTGTGGCTATATTTAAATTACAGTTCCTGAAGTTTAGCTTAAAACATTTAAAGATAGGATGTGCTGTTGGCTACAATGTCACTTAAATCCATTGTAAAATGAGATTAGAAAATGGAAATTAGGAGATTGATACAAAGAGATCATTCACAGCCATGTTCGTACAATTGTAATCTTTTACTAAATGCCTGGCATCACTCTTGCTGTTGGATTTAGAGTGTGCTCAAGTGGGGTGCATTCTGTGCAGTGAGTAGCAAGTTCAAGTGAAGTGACTGGGCCAGCATGCTGGGCAATTGTTGTGCTCTACATTAAGTGCTTTTCGGTATTATCAATGAACCGTGCGCGGGTGTCCTCACACCGCATGCAGGTACCCACACGGGTGAACCAAACGCATAACCACACCAGACACTGCAAATTAGCTTTTATACACAGTTTAATATGTACACCAAAATAATATAAACAGAAACAAGTAAGAGTAGCTAACTACATCTAAACCCAACCACATGCACAAACTAACAGGCACGTAAACCAGGGGAGCTAAGGGACAAAAGTCAGAGTGATAGGGGGCATCAGGGCTCAGGACTGAAAACAGATAACAGGACTCCCAGGAAACGGGTAACAGGACTCAGGACAGGAGGCAGGTAACAGGACTCAGGACTGGGACTCAGGATACACAGCAAATGGCGACAGGATACTGAGGCAATATCCAGACTACAGGGAGGGATTAAATAGCCTCCCAGGGAGGGATTAATCACCGACAGCTGGGAGACAGGCACAGGTGAGGACTGAACATGCGGGCTCCAGCAACCACCCAGTGGTGGTCTGGTACCTGACATCTCCTGTCTGCCTGAAAACACCTGTAGGTGAGCGCAGGACCTGGTTCCTGCCCCACCTGGAGGTGCTATGGTCCCCAACAGTACCCACCCTTAAGGAGCGGGCTCCGGACGCTCCACCAAAGCCCAAAGCGGAAAGTCCACGAAACAAAGTCCCCAAATGCCAGTACTTAGCCATCACCTGGTGCTTCCTGGGAGGATATTTAAACCCACCCTGCAGTCAGGATGATGGCTCAGTATCCTGCTATCATTCCCTGTTTGCAGTCCTGTTACCTGTTTTGCAGTCCTGAACCCTGTTCCCTGTTTGCAGTCTTGTTACCTGTTTTGCAGTCCTGAACCCTGTTCCCAGTTTGCAGTCCTGTTACCTTTTTTGCAGTCCTGAACCCTTTTCCTGTTTTCAGCCCTGTTACCTGTTTGCAGTCCTGAACCTTGTTACCTCTTTTGCAGTTCTGAACCTGGTTACCTGTTTTGCAGTTCTGAACCTGGTTACCCGTTTTGCAGTCCTGAACCCTGTTCCCTGTTGCAGTCCTGTTACCTGTTTGCAGTCTTGGGCCCCGTTACCTGTTTATAAACACATACTGCCTTGTCTGTAAACACATACTGCCTTGTCTGGTGTGGTCATACGTGTTTGGTCAACCTGTGTGGGTACCTGCATACGGTGTGGGGACACCTGTGCTGGTACCCGTGATAGTTATTCTATATTAATCCTTACTGTTTGCCACTGTTTCTTCCTCCTAATCACCAAGCTTTTTGTATCTAGACTCTGCCTTTAACTACTTGCTTAGTGAACCTAATTTTGCTAAGCATCTCATACTCCTCATTCCACTACTGTATATCTGTCTACATTTACAGTTCTCAGTAACAAGGCCAGGAATAAATACAGGCATACAGTATTTGTCACCTGGGCACAGATACTTCAGAGGTAGGGATAACTGAATTGGGCTGGGTTCAATGTGCGGGCTGTTTGTGGAACCCATCGTAAAATGCAACAATTCCAAACTTTAATCTGAACCCCATTGAATTCTATGGGGGGAAGTAGGGGTACGAATCTTGAAAATCACTACTGGTCATTTTAAAGTTAATGGGCTAGAGTTTGTCACTTGATGACAAGGGTGTAAATTAGAACCCTAATTTCACCTAGGGACCTCCAGAGAAGCTGATAAAGCAGAGATCTGCTTCACCAGCTTCTCTCCGGCTTCTGTAGCTGGAGAGTGACAGCTGAATGTGGAAGTGATGTACTATACATCACTTCTGTATTTGGAGAATGGGGAGGAGACAGAGGGAGATTGTGTGTTGATCTCCCTCCAATCTCCGGTCACAGAGCCACTGTGGCGGTCATGGGTCTGCACACGGCACAGTGAAGCCCGGGATCGGCTGCAGCGAAAGAGTGGGGCACACTGAGCGGCACAAAATACAAGCGATCGGGCGGCTCTACAGCCGCTGGAATGCTTGTATGTAAACAGCCACCATTGCTGGCTCTTTACAATTCAAGCAGTTTTCCCGCTCGTGCACGCTGTTTAATAATAACATCCCACATCCAGGAAGCCGCAGTCCAGCCGTTTAATTACAACGGTCGGATGTAAAGTGGTTAAACAAGGGGCATTGGGATCTGGGCACTGCCATGGGGGACATACAATATATCAATGCAAAAATATGTTTAGAAAACAACATACAGCAGGGTGGGGGTCCACCTTTTTTATGGAACTTTGAGGGCCACATGGGAAACACACCAGTCCTTTCAATCACATGCTTGAGATGCCTTTAAGCTGTATGTTACGCAACAGTGCAGTCCTCACGGATATCTTGCATGGCTAATTGATTTTTTTTATAATGGTACCTTATTGCTTTTCTTAAATACAGCAGCATTACCCCAAGCATTTTTAGGTTCTTTAGCCTGTAACACCTGAATTTTTGTTTTTGTTTGTTAATCCAGCAGTAATAGACCTGAATGGAAGTAGGAACCCAAACAGATCTAAAACCTATAGAAAAGTTTACTCTTAAAGTAAAGAGTTTCTTTTTTGTATTACCACACTACATTGTCCTAAACTTTTATTAAATATCAACAGAGTGCATAAAAACACTTAAAAGCCATAACCCCACATTCATGAACCCCCTCCAATCCTCGTTTCCCTCATTTATTCCAAAATATTCCAAAAATAGACCAGTTATGTGTTTGGTAGAAACAAACTGAAAGGAGAAAAAGAAACATAAAAATTTGAAACATAACATGGGTTCCTACTTCCATTCAAGAGGCTTTTGGACGATTTCCTGAGAAACGGTAATATACAGGGGTACAAGTACTCCTAAAAACGAGATGACGCGAGGATCTTTACACCCACACACACACACACAATGGGTTGGACTTGATGGACATATGTCTTTATTCAACCTCAAATACTATGTAACTATGTAACTATATAACAGTTGGGTGTATGAAGTGCCAATAGAGGG
>NW_017306972.1:182095-277512 GCF_000935625.1 Nanorana parkeri
ATCATGGCACACTCACAAACCAGCATGTAAAACAACTTGTCTCACCACTAAGGACAATGACAGAGGTTTGGATACACGTCTTCTGCAAAGGATGTGTAAGCCGCACTGCCGCGCCAAGGCACCTCTTATAGTGCGGTCCTAACTCTAAACTATGAGACTACTTTGAGACTTCCATCTTCCATCTCTAAACTATGAGACTACTATGAGACTTCCATCTTGGAGCACATGGGGGCAGAAGGGTCTTCTGCCCCCATGTGCTCCAAGATGGAGACTCTCATAGTTTAGAGTTAGGACCGCACTATAAGAGGTGCCTTGGCGCGGCAGTGCGGCTTACACATCCTTTGCAGAAGACGTGTATCCAAACCTCTGTCATTGTCCTTAGTGGTGAGACAAGTTGTTTTACATGCTGGTTTGTGAGTGTGCCATGATGCCTTTCTACTGTTCTACTGTTCAAAGCCCATTTTGTGGGCACCTTACTGTATAACTGGTAACAAATTGTTGAGTGCGTTTGTCGTTTGTTTTGCTTTTCCTTCCTGTTGTGCCTCTGAGACAGGATTCACATTAATGACCTTATCTTTATATTTCATTTGGTTGGAGTATTTAGTTTCTTTTGCCGTTTACTGTATTGTGCAGCATGAATCAGCCGACATAAATGTTGCTACTGATTGAATCATGAAGGTCCTTTTAGGGTTCAGTTGCAACTAAGCAACATTGCTAGGCTTGTCAAAAGGATTTTGCAGCATTCAACTTTGTAAAGCCGAAACAGTATTTTTACCATTGAACTGCAAGCTGTCCAGATGACAATAAAAATAATGGAGACATTACGTGGAGCATGAAAGACACTATTAAGGAAAAGTTGGTGCACAGAAGGCAGCAACTGAAGTTTTTTTTTTTCACTGTGGCAAATTTATTCAGTGTGGCAAAGATACAACAAGGTTATCATGACATTGATTTTGGCATGTGCCCATTGACCGCATGAGACTGACTACTGGGGCAATGGCATGGTTATCTGCTCTGAAGAATGTCTGAATCGGTGGTCTCAGGTTTTTCATTTGTTATTTCATAACTCACACACTATACTCTGAATATTGTATGCGTAGATATACAGTATAGCAGAAAGCATTGCTCTGTTATCAGTGTCAAGGTTGGGTAGCTAAAATATTTTTTAGTCCAAAAATAGCTCATGTTGGATTTCTGTGACATCATTGTCCATTAAAAGGACTTATTCATTTTAACTCATGGAGTGCTGGTGACCTATTTCTTCAATCTGGTTTTTTTAACTAACTTTGTGAAATAGATTTCAGGGTGAAACATTTTGTGGCGCTCTCTTGTCTACAAACTCTAGGACACTACTCCAAGGGTCTAGTTTTTACCATGGTGGTGAAGCTATCCATATAAAGTTTTTATGCCAGTTAGGATGCCTACCTATGCTGGGTTCAGCACTCCACCGCCTCATTTACCTAATCAAAGGATAGGTAGCTGTTTGCCATTATTTTTTATTTTTTTTTATTTTGAAGGGTGTGGTGAGGTCACATCAATGTGTTATTCTAGAGCTTCGCTGATGTTTTTCCTATATCAATATGCACCAGTAATAATTTTTTAATATAAGAAGTAAATAATTGGCACCATTTCTACATTTTTATAGAGGACCCTGACCAACACCATTCTGGTGTTATCGATAGCAGACATTGTAATATAATCATAGAATAACACATTTCATCACAACATGAGTAAGTTCCAGTTTGCGGCTAATAGATGTTACAAGATATGAGAGGGTATACATTAGGGAAACCAGAAATCATTGGTATGTCTCTAGTCTTGCCACATCAAAGTTAACTAAAGAAGCCTGAGGTTTGGTAATACTTGTATAAACCATAAAGCTCCCCACATTGATCTTGAATTGTGCTGTAATAATATGGATGTACAGTACTTCTGATACTATTACAGCCTATTTATTATTTTGCTCCACCAGTGACTGCGTTAACTCCAGCTGTTCATAAACACACATTTGGTAACCTGATTTTTTTGTCTGTTTAGATGTAGCAAAAGCTTTAGTTACCTGTATACATGTTACAAAAGGATTATTACTGGCAGTTGCTTACAAAGGGTGGGGCAGTGGAATAGGTCCGCCATGGCTGCAAGCAAAAAAGGGGTGCAATGTCTGTTTTGTAGGCAGTTCAGGCAGATTTATCTTGTTGTCCAATGTTGCTTGCCAAGTCCCAGCACTTTTATTACTTAGTAGACCACCAATGTAAGGGTTAGCTTCTCCACTGACCACCTCTATCGTAAGGGGGCACAACACTGCCCACCAATGTACTGGGGGATTTTCCCACTGACCACTATCACAAGGGGGCACTACACTGCCCACCACTGTAAAGGGGGCAATACACTGGCCACCAGTGTAAGAAGGCACTTCACAACTAATCTAAATTGTAAGGGGGCAATACACGTTGCCACCAATACATGGGGCACTTCCTCACTGGTCTCTATCATAAAGGCACACTACACTGGCCACTAGTGAAAAGTGGCACTTCTCCACTGACCACTTATGTAGGGGAGAACATCTTCTGTGACAACGGGTGTAAGGTAGCATTCTTCTTGCCACTGATAACCAATGTAAGTGGATCTTTATCCCACTAAGCACCAATGCAAGGGGGAATTCTACCCTGATCATCATTTTAAGGATGCCCTTCTCCAACAGACAACCATTGTACAGGAGCACTACACTGACCACCACTGTAAGGGGTCATGTCTCCCATGACCACCAATGTAAGGGGGCACTTCCTTACCGATTACCAAAGTAAGGGGGCAATCTTCTTGCCATTGACTACCAAGGAAAGGAGACACTTCTTTACTAACCACTACTGTAAGGAGGCACTTCTTCCACAGGCCAGCATTGTAATGGGTCACTACACTAGGCCAATACAAACAGAAGAAAAGCTTGCTGCACACCAGCTGGGATAGTTTATTAAAGCTTGAACTGCATCACTGTCCCACTATAGTTCCCTCTTTGACGTGTTTCACCCAATCACAGGCATAGCCGTAGAGCTCTGTAATCAACATTTGAAATTCCATCTTTCTTTACAGTTGTTTTTGGTGGGATTATGATGTCAGGGACACTTGAACGATGTTTTTTTTTTGTGGAGATTGCTTTAAATAGAAGTTTGTTATTTGTACTTATTACATATGTATGATGACTCTTTCAGGAATGGCGCAGCTCTGAAATGGTGCATTATGATCTGATCTTTCAAATAAAAGTTTTCAAAGAAAGATCCAAGATGTGCTGAATACAAATCTTACTTATGACACACTAGGGAACATGTTGTCAGATGTCATGCTGTCAGATGTATGGGTCAACAAGGGGCAAGGTTTCTTATACTTCTTAGAGATCAATTCCTGTAATTGCATTGATCTCTAAAAGAGAAAAAAAACAGGGCCTGTTGTTAAGGGCCAAGTCGCACTGTGTTGCGGTAACATTTATGTTTTATCACGCGTCTCTACAACACATGGTAACAATGTTCCTAGCCATCACACCACAATGAAGATGCGTTTTATCGCACTGCAAAGCACACGTAAGGACTAACTATGCTTTGTGGTGTGTTGGAAAAAATGCTACATTTATGGGTGTTCACAGTCCATTCAAAATGAATGGGCTGCCTTAAATTGGACCTAAACTCAAACAGCAAAGATATGCTGCGTTATAAGAAATAATAGGGACCTGCAATTCTGTTTATTCTGGTGGGGGGCAGAATTTAGGGAACCTCAGTATGCTTCATTGTTTAATTCAGAATAATCTTTCCAGAGCACTCCCAGAGCTTGACACTTTTATAGCTGTTTGCACAATTGGTGGATCTAATATCTGTTTTTATTTTATGAAGACCTGAGTCATGGCTCATGACAAGTACACAGGCTTACAGGATTAAATGACTTGTTACACGATGCTATGTAAGACTTATGCATTTGTACATCACCGCTTACAATATCTTCTATTCTTATTTATTATACCATTTTAATCTCTTCTCTTTGAGGAATGCTGAGGATTTCTGTTTTCAAGGACCTACAGTGGCTAACTGCAAATCTGAACCTTCTTCTACTCAGTATTGCAAGCCAAGGTACGGACCTTCTTTTATCGAGCTGAAGTAAGTAATCAATGGACTACAAGTTTGGTGATGTCACCGAACTTGTGCTCTGTTAAGAACTACTAGTCCCTCTAGCACAGTGGCAGATGGAACTTGAGGTTTTTCCATTCTGAATTCCTATGAATGGGTGACACATCTGTGTAGGCTAGGCCACACACAGCCATGCCAAGTTAAAAAAAATACAGAAGCCTGTGGGGAGAAGAACCCAGTGATTCAGGTAAGGGGGAAGGGCAGCAGAATGGCACCATGTTCATGTTACACCCTAAATATGGATGCAACATGACACATGGTATTCAAGGTGGAATTATCCTTTTTTCCATTCCAAAGCAAGATGACAGCACCTTCTTCCTAACTAATAATTAGTCTTTCTTGATTTATGAGTAAATGCTGCATGTGTAAAAGCACGATTGATATCTGATCAAATACAACCTACAACATCACCACAAGACAATGCTTCCTTCACAAAATTTCACAGGCCAAAGGATAGGTAAAGGCTTTATTTGCACAATATATTCAAGTTAAGTAATTGTGTTATAATGGAGATATGTTCATTTTGGAAATGTACATTTAATCAAAGAAAATATATTTTAATTATTTAAGTTGATAAATCAAATTAACAACACAAGGCAAACTCTGTATACATTTTCACTTCTTCTTGAAGCCACCTTTAACTTGTACTGATGCCTTTTCACCAACGTCTTTTGCAGCCTGGCATCCTTTGTCTATAGCTAGAGAGGGAAAGGATTAACAGAAGCAGGGTGACTACAAATAACAATATAGAGTATACTCACACAGAGTTAAATAGCAAAACAGAAACAATGACAGCAAGTCAATTATGTTGGAAATTTACAGGCCTATTCACAAAAGGGTGAAGAGTTTGGAGAATGCAGGAGAAGTGAACAATCTAGGACAATATTGCTGAGCTGGAAAGTGAGCTGAATTGGAGAATTTTTCCAAATCAGCTATTTTGGCCTAGATTGTTCACTTCTCCTGCCTTCTCCAAACTCTTCACCCTTTTGTGAATAACCCTGTTAGAATCTGTGGCACGTTTCGTTGTTCAAAACTGAAAAATAAAAATGAGCTTGGGTTCCATTTAATAAATAGCTTAACCATAACCTTTGCATTGCAGTAACATATGTTAAAACCTACATTTTAAAGCAGAACTCCAGGCAAAAAATAATAGGATCAAATGAATAGCTCATTAAAAGAGAAAATACCAAAACCAGCTTCTTCCTCACACTCCAGCCCTGCTATAAAGGGACTACAATAAGCTGATGCCAGGTTTAATTTAAGTACCTAAACTGCTTCCATTAATAAAATACATTTAATGATGGATTAAATATTACAGAGCTGCATTATTTCTTTCTTTTATATCTCCCTGGAGTTAAGCTTTATTTGCGTTAATGCAAAGTAACGATCATTATATGTACATTCATTTTAAATATAATTGCAATGCACATGTACAATAGAATCAAACATACAATCCCACATTTAGTTTAATAATTTCTATTGAGATTGTAATCCATCATGGAAGCGAGCTTGGAGAGATGGCTACTTTACAACACACACAGTTTTAAAATACTTATACATAAATTCACTTCCAGTCAGCCATAAATGTTAAGGTTTTAGATATAACTTGCCTTCTTCAGCAATTTTTTTTCCCTCTTGTGCACACTCTTTGGCAGTGTCCTTTGCAGCATCTGTTCCTTTTTTCACTACAGAAAGTTAGAAAATAACATAAGAACTATATTTATGCACATTGTGTTTATAAATGTTAAATACAGTTAATATTTGTATCTTTTCTTTACATTTATATTCATCCAGCTTCCAAAGTATTCATATACAGTATTGGAAAGGTTTTCTTGCATCCTTACAGGATGTCTGTAATGGAATAAGGACTGCAAAGAGAGATTTTGCAAGGGGAGCCCCACTGCCAGGGGAGGTTTGAGATGATGCGCGGACCTATATGGGTTGGACTTGATAGACTTATGTCTTTATTCAACCCCAAATACTATGTAACTATATAGTTTCCCTGAGTTCAGCTGTAAAGTTGCTGTGCAGCATTCTAGTCTCTGCTGATGTTTAGACCAAGGCTAAAAGTGTTTTCGTTATTCCCATGTAACAGTGCCTGGCTGCGTGCAAGAACATCACGGGCCTGGTGCTGAGGATTTTGGTGGGCCTTTTTATGGAAATGGCGACGGTCACTGGGGCCCTCTTCCTCCTGTCCAGGCTGTGATTTGTAATCTCTCTACAGCTTGGAGTCAGTGGTGGAGCACCAGGACCCAGTTGCATCTGCGACCCTGGCAGATTTGCCACTGACTCCAAGCTGTAGAGAGACTAGAAATCTCTTAGAAATACATTATACATCAATACAGAATACCACCAACTATAGAGTACTACAAATCCCAGTAATACATTAAACAGGAATTCAGTAATGCATTACAGACAAATTCAGAATACCACCAGCTATAGAGGACTACAAATCCCAGCAATATATTGTAAAGCACTGCAGAATAATACCATCAGCTATAGAGGACTACAAAACCCAGCAATACTTTATACAGCAATGCAGAATAATATGAAGCTACATACTCTTTTTTGCTCCAGGTTCACAATCTGATGTCTCCAGGGTCTCCAGAAGAGCTGTGCAGGGTTTAGGGGGGCTGTGCAGGCTCTCAGGAGGCTGTTCAGGTTCTTAGGTGGCCAGTGCGGTCTCTCAGGTGGTCAGTGCGGGCTCTCAGCCGGTAGTGCAGCCTCTCAGCCGGTGGTGCGGGCTCTCATGCGGTAGTAGGGGCTCTCAGGCGGTCAGTGCAGGCTCCAGGTGGTCAGTAAGGGTTCCAGGCGGTCAGTGAGGGCTCCAGGTGGTCAGTGAGGGCTCCAGGTGGTCAGTGTGAGCTCTCAGGCGGTCAGTGTGGGCTTCAGGTGGTCAGTGCGGGCTCCAGGAGGGTCAGTGCGGGCTCCAGGAGGGTCAATGCGGGCTCCAGGGGGGTCAATGCAGGCTCCAGGAGGGTCAGTGCGGGCTCCAGGCAGTCAGTGTGTGCTCCAGGGGGGTCGGTGCAGACTCCAGGGGAGGTCAGTGCGGGCTCCAAGGGGGTCAGAGAGACTGGTGACTGCATCTGCGGCTCTTTTTTTCTTAACCTTTTTTTCAATAATAAATGCAGACAGAGGCATAACTAGAAACCTTAGGGCCCCGAAGCAATAAACCATAAAGAGGCCCCTTTAGACTCCCACCTCGACAGTTACTGGGCCCTCTTCTTTCTTTCTGGGCTCCCCCGAAGTGGCAGAATGCCAGGGCCTGGTTGCAGGTGTGACTTCTGTGACCCTGGTAGTTACGCCAGTGCTTATATCAGCTGAGCAGTACTGGGCTGCTGTAGTTGAATTTGTCACCCACAAGGAGGCACCCTCCTTTACACCAACCCCGCCTCCAACTTTTACTTCCCGCTCTCCTCAGCTGTGACATCACACCCTCATGCAACCCAGACTCCTCCCCGCAGCGTGTCAGTGCCCCATCCTCCGCTGACATCAGCATTCTCGCTTACCACCGCCAGACAGCGGTGGTAAGCGACTGTGCTCTACTCACATGGAGCCGGCGGAGAGGGCAAGGCGGGTGAAGAGCGTAGCCTAATGAGCGGAGAGCGTGCCGCCAGATAGCCCTCCCCCATCTGTCTTCAATTGTCATAGTCCCTTGGCAGTTACCAGGCACTGAGGCGGGGTGGGCCGGACCCTTTCTTTCAACACGTGCGACCGCTGCGACCCTGGTAGTACCGCCAGTGCAAGCAAATAAACATTGCCCAGCAAAGTATTTCTTTATATGTATGCCCAGACACTTACAGTCATCAAGGGAGATGCTTGCCCTGCTGTGCCTCTGTGTTTGTGGAGATACCCACTGCTTACTAGCACACACAAAGGTGGCCCTATAGGACCCTGCAAGGGAAAGGAGTCACCCTAAAACAAGATATCAGGGCCAGTGCTCAGGGGACCATTTAATTCTGCAGGAAACTAAAACTTTTCAACATCAAGGAGCAGCATCCATTATAAGAGATTTAATCAGCGTTTAAAATATCTTACAAACCTTTTGACTTAAATATCACTTTTTAAGTTACATCCCATGAAAGCTCATAGTATTTAGGTTTGCATATATGTGTTCACAGAGAGATTGATGCCTTGGAGCGTAGTTTGGTAATAGACTTGTAGCAGTTGAACATTTTTATATAACAAAAGTTATTGTTCTCTATCAACAGCAAATATGTCAGCTAAAGTCAAAGGTGTTTGGATGCTTTGCTAGTTGTCATCAGAGCAGGTACTGTCTGTGAAGAATACACAGGTAAGATCATGTACTTTGTGTTCAGTAGTACATCTGGGTGTGGTGAAAGGGAGTGTTCCAGCAGGTATGACATGGGTGGAAGGATCAAGAGCCTCTTCCATTACCTAGATCTGGGTGCGGTTACACCTGCAGAGAACGCTCAAGGCAAAGCCTGATTCCTGAGGGCACACCCTAAACAAAGGCAGCGGAGTGTACTGCTGACAAATTTATGTTGTCATTACTGTCAATATACCAGACTGTGATGCAAACCTCCAAAACATTGACAATTTTACCCTCCATAATTGTGCCTCAAAGGGTTTCTCAAAAGAAAAATGACCCTAAGCATACCTTGGCAGCAACACAATTTATCAAATGATAGATAGAAATATATCGTTTTGATCATCATTCAGTAGATAGGTATCTGTACTGGGTTTGCCTAAACATTGTAACTGTACTTCTCTCTATAAATTTGGATTCAGGACCATTCCTGACGATCACATTAAAAAAAATCAGGCATGGCATTTCACAACTACCCCAACCTGCCTACAGATTGTGCAGAGTTCATGTCTGCAGAACTTTGGCATTCTCCTTGAAGGCTGGTATAACTGTTATGTAATTTTTTTTATTGTGCGTTCTAGATGTGTTTTTTACATGTGATGTGAAGGATCACTTTGAATGGAAACAAAGCACGATGATTTGACAAGTACAAGTACATGCATTTAGCCTAGTGAGCTAACAACTTCTTATGTGAATAGGATCTTATGTCGGAAGCCCTGTACTTTTTCTGCCCGTGATTTACAAGTTGTTACCAAAGGCCCTGACCAATGTAAACCCAAACGGGATAAAACATGCAGCAATTCACTTTGTTCATACCATATCTGCATTTTTGCACACTACCTTACATGTATGTTGTGAACATGGCACATAGAAAACAATTGTTTGTGGTGTGAAGAAAAAAGCAGCTCAATAGACATGTTATGAACAAGCCCTTAATGTTACACTTCAACAAAGGAGAACTTTTGAACAGAATGCTTCAGATGTGCTGTTTGCTTCATTAACTGCTGGGAATGTGGTTAAAAGCACATAGATCAAACATTATTGTTCATGATGTTAGATCCTCATGTTGTTTTTATATATATATATATATATATACACCCCAAAAAACCCAACTTTTTGGTATTGATCAAATTAAGCATTGAGGGGAATGAGGCAAATTAGACAAGTGATTGCAGGATCCATAGGAGGGTAAACTATTTGGTCTGATTTTGTAGTATTTGCTCTCTAAATAGGGTCGCTTACACTGTGAATAGGAATGTGTTGGTGGATCTTCAGTGAAATCAGTCTAACATCTACTCTGAATACACTAGATTTCAATTTTGGAGCTGAGTAAAATTTCTCACCATATGTGCTCTTCAGCCAAAATAAGACAAACTGTGTTGGGTTCAGGTCTTCTTCTTCTTCTAGCCTAGAAATAACAGTTTACAAGATGGCCATGTCTTAAATAGCTACCTTGTCTCCTTTTTAAAAGGCAATTGAAAGAACATCACCATAAAAACTATAGCAGCATATATGTGTCCGTTTTAATCAAAGTTACTTTAAAGTGATATTAAAGTCAACATTTGTAAGCTATTTCAAATGCTGATGACATCACTTACAATGGATGCTGTTTCTTGATGCTTAAAAGTCTTAATTTCCTGCAGAATCAGCTGTTCCCCTAAGCCCTGGCCCTTTATCCTGTTTTAAGGTTGATCCTTTACCTTGGAGGGTCCTATGGAGCTACCCTTGTGTGTGCTAGCAAGCTCCACAAATACACAGGCAAAGCAAGCCGATCCCCCAGCCCCCCACTCCTTCCTTCTACAAGCTAGTAGATGGACAGCTACTGGAGAATGTGCTGTCCTTTGTGATCTTGTACTGGACAGAAAGTTAAGGGAATCTGAGCTGAGAGTGTTGGAATCAGCTATTTGGAATCATGATGACTGTACGTGAATGGGCAAAATGTGAAGAAATACTTTGCTGACTGATGTACTGTATATTTGTTTTATCTGGATTCATTATTGAAAAAATATAGCTTAAAACTACTTTAAAGTCTTTCTTGAATTTTGTAGTCTTTACATAAAATAACAGTTGAGGCAGCACACATGTAATTTATGTAGTACAGTATGTATTTATGTTGTTTTTGTACATGAGGCTCATTATATCATTATACCTATTTAAAGAGATGCACATGCAAAACACAGATAATGGGTATGCATTTGCCAGTGCAGTGTCAATAAGGTGTGTGCTTGAGGCTGATAAGGGAATTATCATAGTCAGTATACATATACACTGAGTGGCCAGATTATTATGACCACCCCATCAGTACTTAATTGGGCCACGAGATGACTCCACGAGATGACTTTGTTGGGCCGCCTCGTGACTCCAAGAGATGTTGAAAGGTGATGCGAGGAATCTGACACTGCACTGTTGCCCTTCTGTTGTCTTGTACCAGTCTTGCCACTCTCCGTTCTCCCCTAACATGGGAGATTCACCCTCAATGCTTTATAGTGTGGATGGAGGAGTCTGTTTTCTTTTGTTCAGTCTACACTGCAGGGGTAAACTGCTTGTTTTTGCCTAGATTAAAAAAAAAAGTTGTATTCTCCTGAACTGCTGAGGCGGCTTGTTCTTAGACCAGTCCTTTCAGCCTCTCTCCCCCTCCTCTGCAGTGGTCTAAGGTCCTGTAAGCCATCACGTTCTATACATAATGATGGTGGTTTGCTTTGAGCTTTGGGTGAGTATAATCTTGTTATTTTTGAACCTAGATGACCGTGGTGGCACAGTGGCGTAGTGGTTAGGAGGCCTTGCAGCACTAAGGGTCCCCGGTTCAAATCCTGGTCAGGACACTATCTGCAAGGAGTTTGCATGTTCAACCCGGGCTTGCATGGGTTTCCTCCAGGTTCCTCCCACACTCCAAAGTCATGATGGAAGGTTAATTATCTCCTGTCTAAATTGATCTTTGTATGTATGCATGTGAGATAGGGACCTTAGATTGTAAGCTCCTTGAGGGCAGGGACTGATGTGAATGTGCAACTATGTAAAGTGCTGTGTAAATTGTCGGCCCCCTGCAAGTGTTAATAAAAAGAATTATCTTATAGGAAACTACATCAGACAAGATTAACATTTAAGATAATTGCTTAATGTGTTTATCAGGGAACAGAAACATAAACAAAAACATACCTCTGTATGATACATTATCCCACGTTTTATCTGTTTAAAGACTCCGCAAGTACAGAAAAATACCTGCTGATCTGCCTGAAATGAACTCAGCTCCCAATGTCTTGTTATGGGTTGACAGCACACAGCAGTTTGTGGACTAAATGGTCTATGTCCTGCCCTGTTGTCTTTTAAAAAATGACTTCATTGCACCCACTGTCCTCATCTCCACAACATAGGTAGTAACTGTTCTGTAGTCCAAGAAAACAACTGTGAGGACTAATTTAGGTTCCTTCTGATAGTATAGGTAGAAAGGAGGACAGGTCTGATCTTTTTACACAATTAACAGGTATTTTTTTGTACTTATCAAACTGATATAACAAAACACTTCCAACGGTATATTTAACAGACCAAAAGAAAGCAAATAAGAGAAGTTCATTGTTAGACTTTACATACACTTTCTTTCTCCAGAAGAATTTAATGGTAGTGCCTGCACGCTACTTAGAGTCATGGCTCTCATGGCTATGTGTAGCTTTAGTTACACCTTTTGGTTTCCATGTTAGGTAACCCATAGTTTTGCTTTGGCATGCCTTTGATGAAGTCAGAACAAAGCTGTTAAATATATGAGTGACCGCATAGTCTTCTACTGACTATAATGTGCTGTACACATGAGTGTTCTAAAAAACACATTACATGGACCTTTTACATGGCTTTGCTCTGTATTTATTCAAAGCTGCGGAAAACTACTCCCATGTTCCAGCATCCTTTATCATGCTAAATTATTAGATAAAAGGATTAAAATATTGAATGCAACAGCTAATTTAATTAGCAAAAGTCAGAATGTGCTGCCCAGAGCAGAACTGTACAACATTCCTTTACCTATATGTGCAAATCATAATACACGTAATAAATATAATACATATTTCTTACCAATGTCTCCAGTATTTACATCAAGTCCACTTTTGTTTAAAAAAGACATTTTCAGTTCTAAATCGATTTGTATTGATGCCTCAGGAAAAAAACTGCTAGACGACAGTTTAATCAAACTGTTTAGAGGAGACAGTGGTGATGTGCCTTTATTTGATCAGGATGCCCCTCCTTTTACCCCCTCTGGCAAAAACCTCCTTATTGGTCATCATGTTCGCACACCATGACATCTGCGTGGATGTGATAATCAACAAGTGGCGGAATTAATTTTTGAGCAGCATTGTTTTCTGTTCCCTGCAGGCAGGGTGGACAGTTCACACTGGAAAATTCCAGCCTGGTAGAAGTGATATCGCCTCTGGCACCAACATATAGTTTTTCACATTTTTGATGGTCTGGTTTACTTGTTTTTTTAATCTGCTGTGGATTTCCCAATGACTAAAAAGCCTGTTATACTGGCCCATCCTTTCATTCTTTTTACTTTATTCACATGACTTTATTCTACTGAAGTGTTCGCTAAAAGTGAATATATTGCTGTTAATATATGTTCCGTATATGCATCCCTGTCTCCCAATTGTTCTCTTGAGTTTTCACTCTCTCGCATGCTCTTCCAATGGAGACTACAATTGGCTGTTATAACATATATTGCAGAGGCATGTTCTTCTGTTGTCACCATTATGAAACCAACCTGAGAAATGAAATACAGCAGCGCTGATATCCAACAAAGGATGAAAAATGGTAGCTGTTTATCACACACAGTGCTTTAGTAAAAAAAATATCAGTTTGGTTTGAATTAATATTTAGTATGGGTTTAGTTAAATGCAAACTGGTTTTGGTAACACTAATAAGTGAATAGGTAAATTATTATTGTATTTTTTTTTTATATCTGTATATATATGATTTGCACATGTATTGTAAGTAATTACAACTATTCATGCGGCTCTCCTAAACAGCCGAAAATCAAATGGAAGGTCACTCGCACTCTAGATCGATACCAAGACAATCTCTTTACTAATTGTAGTAGTGTCACATTTCAAAGCGACGTTTCGGAACCTAGTGGTGCCTTCTTCAGGCTAACAGAAAATGAACATTCATTTTCTGTTTGCCTGAAGAAGACACCACCAGGTTCTGAAACGTCACTTTGAAATGGGACACTAATATAGTCAGTAAAGAGATTGACTTGGTATCGATCTGCAGTGCAAGTGACCTTCCATTTGATTTTCGTATGATTTGCAGAGGCATCACTGCAGCACCCACCCCTCCTTAGGGCTTCATTCTGGTCAGGATTGCGATGGGACATATCTTGTATTGAATCTCCTAAACAACCTGCTGATGGTAATGTAGGTATTGTCAAACTTGCACTTGTGTTGTACTTGAATGTCCATGGGCCTATGAAAATATTGAGCATAGGGTTTTAGTTGACATGTCATATAGGAATACCACCAGTTATTTAAAGAAGAACTTATCTTACGTAGGTGCACCTGACGCGTGTTTGAGGGCAGGGGATTTAAAAAAAAGTTTTTGTGTTTTCATTTTTTAATATGTAACTAATTGTTTAAATTTTTTTTACACTTAACTTTATTGCTTTCACACTGTGTATAGATGTTGATGATTATGGGACTTTAGACCATTGCAGAGGAGAGGGAGAGACGTTGGAAGCAGTGACATAGCAAGGGGGCGGGGGGGGGGCACTTTCCCCGGGCGCCGGTCTGAAGGTGCATCACTTCCTCTTCTTGAATGCGGGTGGGCGTTTTAAAACATCCGATCCCGCTCATGCAGAAATGTTATCTAGTCTCAAAAATATTTCCTTTTACTTTAAAAGAAATACATGTTCACTTTTTAAATGCCTAAATAAAATAGTTGTCACAGTTCAGCTGCAGACTTGCAGCTGAGCTGTTACTTGTAGTTCTACAAGTATATACATACCTCTTACCCCTGGTTCTGCAGGCATGCAGGGCTGCGCTGGTGCTTGTAGTCCTGCAGGCATGTGCTCTGAACCTGACTCACACTTGCACCTGTCTGCAAGCTTCAGGCGTCGGCCGACCTCTCCTGCTGTTTCTTATGCAGCTTCTCGGCCAATCAGTGCATTCCGCTTGTGGCTAATCCTGTGGATCCTCCCTCTTCCTGTCTCTATTTAAACCCAGGGCAGCGAATGGCACGCTGCCCGAGCAACGCTTTCCTAAGCTAGTTGCCGTGTCCCCCATTTGTGATGTACACGGAATTCGTGGAAGTTTTCCCGTGTACCGAACCTTTGGCATGTCCTTGAAAATCCCTGTCTACTGGCTGCCATGTGCTTCCCTGTTGTCCTTGGAAATCCCTGTCTACTGGCTGCCCTGTGCTTCCCTTTCGTCCTTGAAGATCCCTGTCTACAGGCTGCCCTCTGCTTCCCTTTTGTCCTTGGAAATCCCTGTCTACAGTCTACGCTGTACTTCGCTCGGTCCCTGGAAGTCTTCAGCCTGTCCCTAACCTTTGATTTGTACCCTGTACATCTTAGGTGAGTTGGTTGGACCTAGGGATTGTGACCTGGGGTCAGCACACAGCCAAGCCCATCTCCACCATCAGGAGCTCTGGCGAATACCGGCTGGCTCTTAGATTTTACGTCCTGGGGAACCCCTGCCACCTACTCACCATACCATGCCACCTACTCAGCATTGCAGCACCCTGCCTTGTATTTGAACTTCCAGCTTTAGCTGACTTCCACTGCCTCATTCAGTTCCCCTGCTTGTACTCTAGCTCTGGGAGTGGTCTGCCTACACTGCTTGGACCCTTTTCTCTGAGGGTCCCTGCCAGTGTAGTGGAAAGGGTCCACATACCGGACTCCAGTTCAAACCTGTGAGTCCCAATACGTGACAATAGTTGGACTTGGCAGTTAGCTATGCATTAGTACAAGCAGATTAGCCGCCATGAAAGTGTCTGCACAGATCTAAGTGGGGTAGTGTCCGGTATGAGTAGGGGGGAAGGGGGCATCTCCCTGAAATGAGAAGGGCACCTCCCGGAAACCACTTTTTTTTTCAGGTTGAGGTCCCTGGAGTGATGATGTCACCTCTGTCATGTAAAAGTGTTAAGGCCTGGTGATTGGCCAGTAGGCCTCCACATTGCATGATCAGAGGAGGTCATGTGTATTTGATATTGCATAATATGGTATAGTTATGATAATATGGAAACTATTTTGTGGTCACTGTAGCAGAGAAAGCAGCAGGGAGGGAGCACTGTGAAGGTGAGTACCAGGTGCTGAAAATGAGAGGGGGGTAGGCTTTAAAAAAAAAACCTTATCACTTTCCCCGAATATACATAATAACAGGTTCTCTTTAAACCAGGTTAAGCAGAGTACAGGAGTTTATAGAGTATCTGGCTATGAATACTCTGGTGATTTGGGCAGCACAGTGGCATAGTGGTTAGCACTTCTGCCTTGCAGCACTGGGGGTCCCTGGTTCGAATCCCGGCCAGGTTACTATCTGCAAGGAGTTTGCATGAACTCCGGTTTCCTCCCACACTCCAAACACATGCTGGTAGGTTAATTGGCTCCTCTCTAAGTTGGCCCTCTATGTATGCATGTGAGATAGGGACCTTAGATTGTAAGCTCCTTGAGGGTAGGGACTGATGTGAATGTGCAACTGTGTAAAGTGCTGCGTAAATTGTCGGCGCTATATAATACCTGTATTAAATAAATAATTTAGCACAGAATGCAAGAGTCTCCACAATGTTAATCAAGGCCTGAAAGGTTATACAGTCTCTCAGTTTGCCTGGAGATTTCCCTATCATTGTTGAACATACAGTGCAAAGGGTGAAGATGATGGACAAAAACCTTTAGCAACCGGGCTCAGTTGATGTCATTAGAGCGTGTTATTGCTGCTTACTGTAGCTTACTGCTCTTTGCACCTTTGCACTTTGAACTACCTTAATAAATATACCTGACAGTGTGAAAAATAATCGTGCATTTGCTGATAGTTGCACAGTAAGGCTTCTACAGCAGTTTTCTTTATTCTCCAAGTTAAAGTGAATCTAAACTCAGGAGTTAAATCTTAAAAATGCATCTTAAAATGTTACTTATTTGTGCATCATTCAGCTGTAGATCCTCAAATCATTTCTGAATTAATGCTGGCACTGTCCTTTCTGGAGGGTGGCTACTTTTGTTCCCCATGGTCCCTGGATGTGTATAGTAACCACCGCTCCAAGCTCGCTCCCATGATGGACTATACTCTAACATTTAATTGACTAATTTGTATTGATGTTGTAGTCCAGTGCTACCCAACCTTTTTATCGCCGCGGACCGGTCAACGTTTAATAATTTTACCGTGGCCCGCTGAGATACATTTGTGTTGATAGTTTAAGGTACTTGAATGCATTTACCTTCTGAGTTTAGTGTCCCTTCAGCCGTTTCCCTGCCACAGACTTATGGCATACGGTGGAACACAACTCTTTCCGGCTGGCCACATCAGTATGCCATACGTTGGTTGCTTTCTCCTTTCTGCTATAAACTCATGGCCACTTTAGCGACCATGAACTTGTATCATGGTTCATGGTTCTCTATACAGTCCCCTTTTAAATAATAGCTCTCATCAGTGGCTCACAAGCCGCTGATGAGACTCCCCTCCTGGAGCCGCTCCATGCTTCTCCTTGGATCCCCGCTGCTTTCCCCCTGCTTGTATGGACTGAGGCAGTGGGGATCCAAGCAGAAATGGACGGCTGCAGGTTTACATCACTTCCTGTTTATTCATGAGTTTCTCAATGGGAAGATGCAATCATTACAGAGGCTTCTCCCTTTTCAGAAACTAGTGATAGTAAATATTTTGCAATCACCAGTTTGTGAATGAATGGGAAGCCTCTGTACTGAGAACTCTCATTTAGAGCAGAGGCTGCAGAAAAAGAGATTGTGTCCTCAATTTATTTTTCTATTTCAAAAAGGAAATCTCACGGGTTTGTTTAGACCCCTAATATTTCCCCGAAACCCCCCCAACAGTAAAATAAATAATAAAAAAATAAATAAAACACAACCCCCCACACCAATAACATACATGTGCAACAGTGTGCACTATCGCAGTGCTTAATTTTTTTTTCTTTTAAAATAACATTAATTTAACTGTGTGGCAGCGCATGGCAAAGCGTTGTGACGTGTTGCCGTGTGTTGTGATATTCTGTGTTGCAATTAAATGTAAGCCTGTATCATTTTATCACAATACAAACACTAAACGATTTTTAACATAAGTCGCTTATTTACAGTTTTGTATTACTTCATTTTTTTTTACCATTTCGCAAAAAACTTTTTACCGTTTCGGCACAATTTTAAATTTGTTATTTATTGACTCAATACAGTTTTATCTTTTAGATTTAGTCGGAAAATAATTTTTTTGTGCACTGATACTGATTTTAGTGTGCTATCAATGGAATTGTGTATTTTTATCAAACGCTAAGGTTAAAAGCGTTCCGGAGGGCTTGGCAGCGAAAGGGTTAAAGAATGGCAATGCATGTCAGACATAATCAGTGAAGAAGGAGTCAGTCTAAATTATTCATGTCTCTTGGAGCAAAGAATTGGCCATTCCCCTTCCAGTATACAGAAAGAAAACAAGCTGCCACATTCTTCCTCGGTGAATCATCACTGAGCTCTATTTGATGTGCTTCAAGTGATTCTTTACTCTATATGTATGCTGTACAATGATACAGCACCTTAAACATATGCATTAAAGACAATAAATATATATTATTTATATTCAGGATTTATATAATACAGTGCTTTACCAAATAAAGGGTGACACTATAGCTGCAATATAATTAAATACTGGAGGAATAGGAGGGCCCTGCATGTAAGAGCTTACATTCTAAAGAGAGGGGTAAATCCATATTATGCAATTTGCAATACAGATGTGCCTGGCGTGCAAATAAAACACGCATATCAAATGACAAATTGCACACTCGTGTTTAGTATAACATATAAATATGTATCAACACAACAGGATGGTAATGATTATATAACATCAGTGGCGTAACCAGAGTAACGGGCGCATGGGGCAGAACAAAATTTTCAACCCATGATATGTGGGGGTGTACAGGTACAATGGGAGCCTGCTGGGTCATCATGGAACTACAAGTCCTAGCATGCTCTCATTGTCCCTGTACACCCCCCAACATATTTCTCAGGGAACTACAAGTCCCAGCAGGCACCCATCGTTCATGTACGGTGATATGTTTTTCTAAAACAATTTATACTAATGGTTTTAGGACAGTGGTGGAGCACCAGGGCCCTGTCACAGCTGCAACTGCTGTGACCCTGGCAGTTCTGCCACTGGCTCCAACCTGTAGAGGGACTACAAATCTCATCAATACATTATACAGTAATGCAAAATACCACCAGCTATAGAAGACTACAAATCTCAGCAATACATTATATAGCACTGCAGAATACCATCAGCTAGAGAGGACTACAAATCCCAGAAAAACTTTATACAGCAATGCAGAATACCACCAGCTATAGAGGAGTACAAATCCCAGCAATACATTATACAAGAATGCAAAATAGTATATGAGTTTGCTACATACTCTTTGCTGCCACTCTGCACCAGGGTGCTGGCCTGATATCTCAGGTACCATGTCATGTACACCATATCATGTACAAGATGGCAGCAGGGCAGATGTACAGGATTGCAGCGGGGCAGATGTACAGGATGGAAGCAGGGCAGATGTACAGGATGGAAGCAGGGCAGATGTACAGGATGGAAGCAGGGCAGATGTGGAGGATGACAGCAGCTCAGATGTGGAGGATGGCCGCAGGACAGATGTACAGGATGGCAGCAGGACAGATGTACAGGATGGCAGCAGGACAGATGTACAGGATGGCAGCAGGACAGATGTACAGGATGGCAGCAGGACAGATGTACAGGATGGCAGCAGGGCAGATGTACAGGATAATAGCAGGGCAAATGTACAGGATGGCAGCAGGGCAGATGTACAGGATGACAGCCAGGCAGAAGTACAGGATCGCAGCGGGGCAGATGTATAGGAAATGGCGGGGCAGATGTATAGGATGACAGCAGGGCAGATGTACAGGATAGCAGCGAGGCAGATGTACAGGATGACAGCCGGGCAGATGTACAGGATGACAGCCGAGCAGATGTACAGGATGACAGCCGGGCAGATTTACAGGATGACAGCCGGGCAGATGTTAGTGTCATGGGGTGTTATAGAACATAGAATATAACATAGTTTAACTTTGATCTAGTTATGTTCTAGAATAGCAAGTAGTCTACTCAATTGTCTGACATAGTCCTCCTAGCTAGGATCAGTTCACACAGCCAGAGGAAGCACAGCCAGGAGGGTGGGGGGGGGGTTGTGAAAGAACAAAACACATTAATCACTCACGCAGTCACAGGCGCCATGGGTCTCTCTCTCTCTATCTCTCTCTCTCTCTGCAATGTTAAGCTGCTGCTCGCTGGCTCCTTACGCCTGAGGCCCATGGGTGGTTCCATTATTGCCTGTAAACCTTTTTTTTTTACCACCGGGCAGTGACAAGCGTGTACCCCCCTCCATCTCTGCACCTGGACCAGCTGCATCATCGGCCCCACCGGTTGTTGCGCCACTGAAAAACAGATATATAAAGCAAAATGTCTATTCCACCTTCTCAATTCAAGAAAAGGAATTTTTAGTAAGTAAATTGTGATGCTGTAAACTATAATAATCACAAAAACTGGTGTTAGTGGCTGCCATTACATTCTTCCCAAATAGGGAAGCACCAATACCGATACTAGTATCGGTACTCGTACTTGCCTAAACGGTCCGATACTTACCCCTGATACCGGATCTTCCGGCCAGAGGGAGAATTCCTCTGGCCAGCAGTGCCACGAGGGAACATGAAGCCGGCTTCCAGGCCAATAAGGAACCTGGGCAGACCCGCCACCTGGCTTCCTGATTGCCCGGGACGCCGACTCCATGCTGTTTGGCCGGCCTGCCGGAAATGACCCACCTTCCTAATTGGCCGGGAAGCTGGCTGCATGATCCTGGAAGTACCAGTATTTGGTATCGGCGAGTACCAAAAGATAAATATCGGTACTCGATACCGAAAAAACAGTATTGGTGCAGCCCTACTCCCAACTTAAGGGTTGGGATAACATAGAGTCTGAGTCTAGGCAGAATACACACAGCACACATTTGCGGCAGTTCAGCAAACACTTTGGTCAGAAGTATGTAACAGCATAAAATTGCAACAGTTAAAGTGATATTAAACTTCATTTGTTTTTTATTCTTTTAAATAAGAGGATCATACTTGTAAAAATCCTTTGTTGTTTTAGTAAAAAATGTTCAGTTCCTCATTCTCTAGTGCAGTGGTTCTCAACCTTTGTAACCTCAGGACCCAGATTTGTCCTCGGTCATTAAGTCAAGACCCAAGTCGCACTACAATGGAACACACAGCATCAGGGTACTGCACATTCCGGGGCAGGCGTACAAACTGTGGGTGGGAGGTGCGTTTGGGGTACCATTCAAATGAATGGTAACGCAACAAACCTCCCACACCAGAATGCACAGTGGTGCAATTGCGTGGTACAGTGCATTAATCGTACGGTACTATGCGATTTAATACACTGTACTAGCGTGAACAGGTCCTCAAAAACACAGACACGATCTAACACACTCACAGACATTCTGACACACATACACACTCCCAAAATTTTTTAATTACATTTTTTTTTAAGGTCCACCCAGTCTCCCTACCTTACTAGAACTGGAGTGGAAACTCAGCCTGGGCTCCATCCATATGTGCTTTGCTTGTACATGTCACTGGCGTGCCCTGTAGAGGTGCTGAGAGCCATAATGTGATGTCACCATGGCACCTCTATAGGACACGTGAGGGAGCTGTAAGCAATGCACGTATGGATGGAGCTCCCTCGCGGTCATAGCTCCGGGATATCCCATCTCAAGCTGACAGTCGGTGCCGGGCAACATATTTTGAATGGCTGCTTGGTGCAAGAACTGACAGTGCTGCGCTAGGGGGAGGCGGGGGAGGCAGAGGAGCCTCTCGCCTAGAAAAGTGGAAGGCATGCGGTGACCCACTGAACACAGGGTCACAACCCACCAGTTGAGAACCAAGGCTCTAGTGGGCCCCCACATAGCTCATCCCTCCCGTCCCCTGCAGGGTGCCGCCATCAGCTAAGCGGCTGCTGTGGAGGCAACCGTGCCTGCTCGCTCCCATGGAAAAAGAGAAAAGATGAGGAATTACCCCCTTATATCAGAGTCCCCCACCCTTTTATACCAGAAGCCCCTTTCCCATCAGGGGCACCCTTCCCATCGGCGTCCCCCCTTTACATCAGGAGTTCTCTTTACATCAGGAGTACCCCTTCACATCATAGTCCTTAGTCCCCCCCTTTACATCGGGGACCTACCTTAAAATCCTGCATGCAGCCTGCCCTGGATTAGCATCATGCGTTTCTATGGTGTTGGTGCCTGGCTCACCTGCAACATGGAAATGCATAACACTGTTGAAGAAGTTCAAGGCATCCCTGACAAAGCTAGGAAGCACCACATGGTGCCACGTCACCCTGACTGAGAAAGGCTGGTCTAGACCATTGTGCTCAGGCCTTTTTAACAAAAGGTGCAGCACAATATCACATTAAAAATATAAAAAGGACTAACACATCTGTTGCTGGTAATGTATACTCACTGCATTATATTAATAGTGTAGCGCTCACCCCCGAAGGAACCGCTGAATGCCCGGTTCATCTCTAGTCTGTCTAGGGTATGTTCTTCAGCTGCCCACCCATTAGCACTAACCGCCCTTCTTCTGGTGCCCACAAACTGATGTCCACTCCAGTAATAAAATGCTGAATAACGTTTTATTGAACACCTTTCACTAGGGAGAGAGGTCTTAGGGATTCTAGGTGTCCAGGGGTAACCAACAAGAGCTCCAGACTCACCAGACCTGGTTGGCATATCTGTGTATATCCACTTGGGAGGCGGCAGACAGCAACTGATGTAGCAGATAAGCAGGATGGATACAGATCCTCAAACAAGAAAGACACCGACCATAGTCCTCTTAGTTCCAGGGTACTTCAAGAGCCAGCATTGGTCCCGGTTCTCTTCCTCTATCAGCAGCCCAGGCCTCCTCCATGTTGGAGGCCTCAGGGAAACCTTTCCCTCACACCAGCCTATGCCCACCCCCATGCCTCAGGCCTAGCCTGGGGGGGGGAGTCCTATTCCCTGGCTGGTCCTGGCTAGTCTGAGCACATGGCAAATGCCAACCAGTATATGTATCCTATCCCAGCAGGCACCACTGGCTGAGAGAGAAACTCAGTGATTGGCTGCTGTACTGTGCATACATTTAAGTGCCTCTCATTGGCTGTCCCACAATATGACAGAGTCACACTCCGCCCAGAGGGGTACAGTCAATGCTAGACACCTGGAATTAATCAGATAATTGCCACTATTAGTCCAGCCAGGCTGACTACAGCCCTGGCTATCACTAAATATCTAGTAGCCACATCACAGAAGGTGATGGGGGCTACAATAGAAAAAAACTTTAACTTGGTTTAAAAGCATATCTGTTCTCAAATTTTCCTACACAGTTTTCACTAAATATGCTACACTGGAACAGCCATCTTGTTTTTTTGTCACAGTTAGTGGGCGGGCGCATTTTTATAATGATTTCCTGAGCTAAAAGTAGAGAGGAGGAATCCCTATCCTGTAATGTTACTTCCAGAGGGGAGAGGAGGGATGTAACAGCTGTGGACCATGTTAGATGGTGTAATTTTGCATACGCCAATAATCATCAATATCTTATATCTCCTCCCGAGTTAAGGGTTTCACAGAATATACTATATTAGCTGATTAGGGACAGAATGCTTATGTCATGATTTCTAAAGAGGTTAATGAAAAGATTTGATAGAAAGTCATATATTTTTTTTATGTTCGAGAGACTTTGCCAAATAAGCAAAAATCATATCCCAAATAAGACTGCACTACAGACACCTGAAGTCACTATGACGTTTTATGTTTTCATTCTTTTGTCTCCTAGTGAAAATATCCAAATTCCATTGTAGATGTTCTGCATGGACATGAAAGGACTGGAATGGGGGGGTCATTCCTTAGCATTGTTGAAATTCAATAATAATAATGTTTCTTTGTGATTTTAGGAAAGTATAAATAATAAAGTAACAATTTCAATTTAAAACAGATCTTTTACTAAACTACATCTAATGTCTATTTCTCAGGGCCCCACCCCTATGTCAAAAAACACTATCCCGAAAACCTAACAAAAAGAAAAATAATAGCTGTAAAAAGTAATAGATATTTATAATCTATTTTCCATTTACTTCCATGTAAATATAAAGACACACATTAATGTAGCCCTGTCACCCCCTTGCAATGTCTTGTATTGTAAATCTTAAAAGAGAACTATGGGGTAATCTTTTTATCCCATAGTTCTCTTTAGGGTCATAGCTATTGCCCGCTATATACTGAGAGTGCCGCAGGCGGGATAGATCCCAACAACACTCAAGGCCAAGATCCACCCAGCTGGCTGATTGACATTGGGCTCTGCCTATCTTAGGGCAGAGCCAGCTGTGCCCGCCCCCTGCCCCGTCCGTTCCTCCAGTCAGCACTCTCAGTTTATATCGGAGAGGGGAGGAATCCCTTCGGTGGAGATGACCACAAAGTGAGCGAGCGACGGTATGTGTTTGCTCACTTCCCGATCTATAGAGACACCGTGTTTCAATGTCACATGTCGGCTCTAACTATGAGGATGAGTGTAAATGACTCACCTCATAGTTCTCCTTTAAACCTTGAAGAGGGAGATTTTTTTTACAGCCAGCTAGTGACCAACAATACGTGTGATCAAAGTGTTTATTGTCTAAACAGTTGTTCATTGCTTAATAATTATTGCCTACTTTATGATGTTTTTTTTTTAGGTAGGCTGAAAAGAGTTTTCTTTTCCTTTTTTAAAAAAAAAAAAATTATGTGCTGAGTGTTGTACATGTCTGTTATTTAATACCTCTTTAAGAAGCTCCCATCATTTGAAAGTGCGCGTCACTTTACTACTAAAAATTATTTTGATGTAGAGGTGTGTGTTAAAAAAATGATCCGGCACAAGTGCCAGCTATGCTAGGTACGCCACTGGCAGCTGTAACTGGGGCACCAGCAACAAAAAAATGACTGGAGTTAAGAGGTAAAAAGGGCGCTCCTGCCGGCTGTAGATAATAAATAGGAATTATTCATATCTAATATGTAATATATACATTACTAAAAAATTAAAAACATATTTTGACAAATTGTATTTTGGTATATCCTTAACATAATAAATGAAAAAATATTTCAACACTATACATTGCCTTGAAACTGGCCTTTAACATTAACTTCTGTCCAAAACATTATTTCAGTGCCTGTCATGTAACTTGGTTGAGACCAAGCTAATGAGGGGGCTTCTCATACACCTCTTGTCCAGTACATCTGGAAGTGATGACAGGGAGCGTAGGGATGCAGAGTGGCATGAGTGCCAGTGTTGCAGGCTGGATCTTCCCAGAGGTTATGTATGGACTGAATGACTGCAAGCTGGTTACAGCTGAGCAGTGGAGAGCCAAGACAGAAATCAGAAGCAAAATCGGGGTCAAAAGCCGAGGTCAGTAACAGCCAAGCAGGGATTTACCATATCAGAAACCTAGAGCAGAGTCGGGGTCACAATCCAGGGTCAGTAACAGCCAGTCAGGGAAGTATAGGGCAGAAGGCAGAATGCGGAGTCCAGTAAGTAGGCCAAGGTCACAATGTGAAGGCAGAGATCCAGAGAGAGGTCAGATGGGAAGCCAGGTCATACACAGGTAATTAGGAAGGCAGGTCAGGTCACAGGTAATCAGGGAACTAGCTGAAGACCTCTCAGCAATTTGTGCATATTACATGACTCTTTATATACAGTAGGCCTGCATGCTAATGCACGCCCTTAGACTAATTCATGCCCACCTCCACGCTAATTCCCTCATGCCTTCATGCTAAATTGCGTGGGTCTGCACACTAATGTGCATTTGCCTGCAATTTTATGCATGGTACAATGGACAATAACATATGCACATGCATGAACCTGCACTGGTCTTCTGGAATGCGTTGGACTTTTCTTACAGTGCCATTGAGTTGAATTATCCAACATCTATTTGTGTATTTCAGTAAAATTTGCCAACTTATTGCTTTCTTTACAAGTTTTTATCCTTCCTGTCAGATTTGTATTTGGTTATATAATACAAAAAAAGCAGCAGACAGAATGAGAATGTATGCAATTAGAGGGCAGAAACACTGGAAGAGAGATTATACCGATCAAGTCATAGAGGGCTGGGTGATTCTCCCCGCAAGCAACTGCACATAATTAAAATATCAGTTATGAGTGTACAGTTAGTTATAGTCTGTACCTTTATATCATCTGTCACTTGGAGATATGAAAATACTGGAGGGCAGGGCTGCACTTGTTTTTCATGGTGCCCTAGGCATGTGTCGTTCTATGACAACACCCTATTGTACAACAATAAATCATTAGCCCCGCCTCTTTTTTATACCTTCTGATTACTTCAGCTGCAAACAATTATCTATTGAATAATTTGTATTTGTTAACATGTTTAACAAATAGATAATAGCAATATGCTTCCACAGATAACATGTTCTACATGACAATTATCAAATCCAATTTTCACTACCTCTTCTCTAAAATCTGTACTGTGCGTTGTGTATTTTTTTAGTAGATATATGCATTATTTATTCACTAATGAGGCCCCTTATGCTTTTTAGATGTTTAAATTATACCATGGTTTCCATTGGCTCTTAACATACTTAAAGAGGACCATTAGTGCCCAGGTTATTCTTAGTCTGTATTAAAGTTGTGATTTCTAGAAGAGGACTGATAGCATATGTAAGAAGGAATGCTTAGCACAGGTAGGAACACTTTCAGGAATGCATGAGAAGCAACAAAAGCAGAATGTTCCTATTAAAATTAAAACAGGCTAGGGGAAGCCACGGCAAAAGCGCACCTGTATTTGTCCTTTTGCATCAACTTCTGTGCTGTCAGTCAGAATGGCCCTTTCCTTCGTCCAGTACTGTCAGAAAGCGGTGGAGGGAGAAGGGGCAAGCTCTCTGGCAATGCTGCTCAGCAACAATTGCACAGATTTTAATGGGGACTGGTGCTATATGCACTGGGTTCCCTGGGGGATCTACCAAGCCTTTTTAACTTCTAGCGAGACATCTTCTTTCACATATACCTGGTAATTTACAACACTGATTTGGTTGCTATACTAGGTATCATGGAGACAACTGGGGTTCAGAAATAAAAACAAACAATAGCACACTATCAGTTCGAATCCTAATGAAATGTAGCATAGACTCATCATGGGAATGAGTTCCAATGATATATAACAAAGATTCCAGTTGCCATTCACAACACAAAGGACAAAATGTGTTGTGCTCTCTGTGAATGACTTTTTATGAAGTGCTGACCAGCCACATACCCAGTTAATACCCTTCCAGATAAAGACATTCTGAGTGTTTGCCAATCAGTCTGTTTGGCCTGCATTTTGGACACTGCTCTGTTTCATTGTTCCGCAGCAGTAATAAAAGGATACGAAGCTGTGTGATAAAAACATTCAGCAGTATGCAAGCTGTGCAGAGATACATAAAAACATATTATTCTGCCTATATTCAGTGTAAGCTGTATTTATGCATATGCATGTATTTAATCTGTACATGCTCATTATTTCATACAAGTATTAGCATGTACAGATTAAATACATGCATAATCTACATACAAATATTCCCCTACTTGACTGGGCGCTAACATTATAGACTAACTTCCTATATGCTAGTGCAAATTTCTGTCACCTAAATATAGTAGCATATGAGATTACATTATCATATTAATAACAATTCAATTCAGGAAGTCTTCTTGAACAGTTATCCCTGTTTCCAAAGCTCCATATCTGGAGATTACTCCCACAAAAACATATCTCCCACTATATTCAGAACAAACATTTGATGTTTCAGCATTCTTGTTCTCATCTCATAAGCCTATTCTAGATGCATACCAACATTGGTTTATTGCTGCTTCATGGGGGGTGTGGTGCCACCCTACTTGGTGGTTCAATACAAACGTATTTTAATATGTTCCAATATGTTGTCATAAAAAGAGGAAGGTGCACATGGTCAGGGAAATATACAAAAAAATACAAGTAGGTGTTTATTGCCTCATCCGTGTGCATCTTTTACTGCTGTTTTAAACTAATCAGAGCAGCTGCGATTTTTTATTTTTTGGGATTTGGGGCAGACACACAATGGAAGTCCTCACCTGCCTTGCAAAAGCAATATCTGACCTTCTGTTGTGTTGCTGTACCTTTAAGGAGTAGGGGGCTGCCTCCAGGTTATCCTGCTGTGCATTGCTGTATATGTCCCACAGTTGGGAATTCAGTTCAGTAAACAGTTTAATTTTTTTTTGCTGGCTAGCTTGAAAGTGTGCTTTGGACCTTTTCTATAGTGTTTATATGTACTTTCCTCCTTTTGCTAGTTTTAAACTGATCAGAGCAGCTGCCATTATTGTTATTTGTTTTTGTTCTTTTCTTTCACTAATGAACAGTCTGTTGTCCTTAACTACTTCCGAGCCACAATACGTATATATACGGTGGCCCACAGAAGTGGTTAAAACAAGAACACGGTGCTGTCCCCTCCCCCGCTGGGTCCTCCGGCGGCTTCCAAGGGCTCAGCAGTACTATTGTCATTGTTGCAAGGGGAAGAATTTGAATTTTTGGGAAGATAAATTAGTTGGATGAAGATAAAAATGGAAATGTCTTTTTAAAACCATTACATTACAAAATTACTTGTGCAGCATTGCTTTAACCACATGAAGACCAGGGTGTTAAACCCCCTTCCTTGCCAGGCCATTTTTCAGTATTCAATGCTGCAGTACTTTGACTGATATTTATACCGTCATGCAACGCTGTACTGAAACAAATTTTATACCCTTTTTTGGGGACAAATAGAGCTTTCTTTTGGTGGTATTTAATCACTACTTTTTTTTACTATATAACTAAAATAGTACCCTAAATTTTGAAACAAAACCTGTTTCGCTATAAAATGTTATGAAACATATATTATCACCCCATTTTTTTGGTAAAATATAAAAGACGGGGTCACGTCGGGTAAATACGAAATTGTAAAGGATGTCACCAGCACACCAAGCTGTTAAGTTCAGCAAATGTCCATTTTAATGACAAACAATGTCATCCAATAGCAAGTACTTTCAGGGCCTCGCAGGGTCCCCGTCATCAGGCTCAGAATGACACTATGTGCAGCCAAAACCCACATATATAGACATATAACCAGTGAGGATCCAGATCAAATCCCACCCATGTAGGATAACCAGTAACAGTTTTCCCGCCACAGAAGATTCAAAAATGAGGAAAAAAAACAGCAAACCTACATAACACTGGCATGTGGAAGACTGGCGTGCTCCGCTCCGCTGTCATGGCCATTAGTATTCTGATCAGTTGCTATGGATACCCGACGCTGAGCAGGACGTAGAACACGCCCCCGTCCACCAGCGCAAGCGGCGTGTGGAACGCACGGACGTCCATGCCTGTAACTTAGACTGTCTGGGTAGAGCCGCGTCCCCGCTCACTCACGCATGCGCATAGTGAACAAGAGGACCGAGACAAACATCAGATGCAGGCTCCAGCGGCTACACGTTGGTGCAGCACCATTGGTCGACCAAATCATGTGACTTCCATAACATACAGTAATTAAGTCTAATGCTGAAGGGTTACAGAAAGACACAAATAATAAAAAATACAGTAATCACAAGGTGGTAAAATCCAAAACAGGTCAATGATAGATTGGAGTTCAGCCCCCTGGGTTGTACGCAGTCAAGTGAGTAAATCCAGAAGGCCTCCTTTTGGAGGAGCTGCTTGGCTCTATCTCCTCCCCTAGGATGCTGGTGTACCTGTTCAATTATCATACCCCTAAGCTCATGCGTCTGATGTTTCATCCTTGCGAAGTGTATAGCAACTGGTTTATTAAGATCCAGCTCTTCACCTTTTTGATGCTTAGCAATTGTTGTCCGAGTATGCTTCTGAAAGCGACGCTTAAAAGATCCAATCGTTTTATCAACCTAGATCAAAGAACATGGGCATGTTACACACACGGGCACACAGTACACACAATAATCAGTGTCACAAGTGTAATAACCATGAATCTTGTACTTTTTGCCTGTGTGAAAAAAACTCACCACAGATAATTGCATTGCATATATTACAGTGAAAACACCTGAATCATCCCAATCTATTGGATAGGGAAATATGTTTTTTTTAGCATACTTCGACCTGGGGTCAGCCTGTACTAAGAGGTCCCTTAGTGAACGACTCTGTTGGTGGTCTATTTTTTTTATAATTTGTGTCATTGTTTTGTTAGCTTGAAATATTTTCAAATTGGTATTGGTGGCATTCTGGATAGTTCCACTTGCTGGACTGAATGTGTGAAAAACGCAAGTCTGTCATCTGCAGTGCGTGTGTGTTGGATACCTGAGCATTTTTCTGTCGCCTTCGCCAAAACTGAGTCAGTTATACTGTCAGGATAAGCGCTCTCAATGAAACGTCTGTGCATTTGTCTTAACTGTTGTGTACGGGTATCTGAATCAGAGCGGATCCGCATAACGCGAATGGGCAGATTGTCCCTAAGATGAAGAGGATGCGCACTCTCATAGTGCAGTAGTGTGTTTCTATCAGTAGGTTTTGAATAGACTGATGTGCTGACTCGATTATTGTTAATTACAATGCTAACGTCAAGCAATGAAATCTCGTTACTGGAGATAGTAGGATTAAAAATAATCCCAGAGAATAAACCATTCAAAAAGCTTACAAATTCATCAAAGGCAAGACTACCATCCCATTTCACAAAAATATAATCAACAAATCTGACCCAATCGATAACATGATTAAGGAAAAAAGGTGATGTGTGCACAAAACATTCCTCTAAATACCGAATAAATAGGTTAGCAAATGAGGGCGCCACTGGGCTCCCCATTGCAGTCCCATGCACTTGTTTGTATGCCTTATTTTCAAAGGTGAACACATTATTCATTAATACAAACTCTAAACAGTCCACAATAAAGGCAGTTGGAACATCATGTTGCCCGTCCTTTACCAGAAAATATTCTACTGTTTTAAGACCTGCGTCATTGGGAATGCACGTATAGGACGAAATGTCCATTGTGACAAGTTTCCAATTGTCATCAATCGTCTTGTGTGTTTGCAGTCTCTGTAGGAAATCTCCTGTATCCTTGATAAAGGCAGGAAGTTTGCTTATCAATGGTTGTAAGAAATGATCAATGTATTGGGCCAATGGTTGCGTAATGGACCCCGTAACCGATACTATCGGCCGAAATGTCAATGGGTAGGTACCCTTGTGAATTTTAAGCAGTCCGCAAAGCACTGGTGTATGTGCGTAGTCATTCATAAGAAACTCAGCAGCTGAGTCATTAATCCACCCATTCAACAGGCCAACCTGGTTTATGGATCTTAGTCCACTTTTATTTAGACGCATTTTATCATGCGTCGTAGGCTCGTAACTTGTTGAGTCTGACAACAGTGTTCTCATGCCTAGACTATAATTCACATAGTCCATGATGACAATACCAACCTGCTGACAAAGGCGGTGGTATTGTCATCGTGGACTATGTGTATTATAGTCTAGGCATGATAACTTGAATGAGGATTTTGGGGGGAACCGCACGCACTTTTTTTTGTTTTAACTTGGGGGGGGTGGTGGAGCAGACTGTAAAAAAAAATATATTTTTTTTTCTCTAATGTCATTTTGCTGCAACGAAATTTTGTCCAACAAACAAAATTTCGTACAGACTACCGCTAACGCATTTCTTCCGAATCCAAATCCCGAAACGAGTTGACTTTTGGACCCCAATCCCAAAAAACTAAAAAGATTTGAAAATGTAAAAGAGGAGCTGATTGGTTGCTATGCGCAGCTGCTCCAGATTTTGTCTGCTCCAGTTTTGATAAATTCCCCTCATATTCTTTATGTTGTATGCCACTTATTTGTGTTAGTGCTTGGAATTCTTGAGCATTCTGGTGTTAAATCGCATTATCAGAATTCAGTTTGATGACTGATGCATGTCAGGATGGCCCACATTTCCCACTAAAGTGAATGGAAGTTGTCATGCACACTGCAAAACACAAGAACAGACATTAGAACACACTTCCTTGCAGTCAAAGGTTTATGAACCTGTGCTTCGCATGCATGGCAACCGTCTTTCACCATATAGAAGAACAGGGCCTGTCCCGTGTGCACTCAAATTAATTAGCACCTAAATCTATACACCACACTAAGCAAATATTGTCTAACTATAAGAACCATATATATTTTTACTTGAAACTTGTTTTATTTTGTGTATTTCTTCCAGATCTGTGCAGTAATCCAAAAAAACAAACAAACACCTTCTGCACTTTACATGTATGCAGGGGCTTCCTATAATAAAGGCTAGTCATTGCGGCTCTCTATCCTTCTGCACGGTGACCAGTCGTGTATCCGACCACCCAGTCCCCGCTCCACCCTCCCTCCACAATTTTCTGCAGGCAGCCTGTAGTGGGTGGAGTTTGCCTGTCTCCTCCCACAGTTCTACTCTTGCAAAGGCTATGTACAGTACATTGATGATCTCACTGATACACAAAGTGAATTTATATCTTTTGTGGCTATCAACACATTTCTAAACCCAAAACAAAAATGTAATATATTGCAAATGACTAATCCTTAAAAATGGTGGTTATATTAGTGGTCTTTTTTTTTTAGGGTTTTTTTCCTTTATTTTCACTTAGTGATCCGGCCTATTCCTGTCTTAGAGTGACAACATTCTATGCAGGAGCATTGGAGTCACTCTTGGACAGCAGCATTGTCAACCTGTGTAGATGCACTAGCACATTCAAGTGGACTTGACTAGCAAATAAATTTTAACTCCAGCTAACACTTTTTAAAGAAGAACTCAAGGCAAAACTTTTCGTCGAACATTTAACCCTTGAAGTGCAGGGGTAGCCCCACTGCAAGGGTTAAGAAAAGTTTGCAGTTATCACAACAGGTTTTTTTTTTCTCTTTTTGATATAAAGGTGTTACATAAATGAATAAAAGCTGGCCATTGTATGTATCCCTGTCAGTGTTAAATGGTTTTTCTCAACCCTGTACCTGCCGCTTTTTTTGGATAGTTTGACTGTTACTGGCCGTTGCAGACTTACTGGCCGGATCACAAGGTAAAAATAAAGGAAATAAAAATAAAACAAATGCAGCCACCACATTTAGGGATTGGTAAACTGCAATATATTACATTTTTGCTTTTGAGTTTAGATACACTTTAAGGAATACAGTATATTTAATTGAAAGTTTTTGTGCCCAGAGTTAAGCTTTAAGTATATGCCGTGCCTCAAGCTATGTCTCTGATAACAGAGTTCATTAACCATCGATGCCTAGGATAGTAAAGCAGGTCATATCATGTATGCAAAATACAGTGTCTGGGCTCTACCTTGTGGAAACACTTGTGAATTACAATCACATGATTCCATAAGATTTGTAAGTGCTCTACTGTAGAATTTTTGAAAATTACATCTTCTCTGTGCTATAAGGCTACATGAAAGAATGTGTCAAGCTTAATCTTGATTATGTACAATTTTCTCATAAAAATAATATATAATAATATAAATAATACAGAATATACAATTCGGGATCAGATCGCCACTTTGCAGTCACCTTCCCCTATTCATGTACCATCACACTTGTTACGTTCCTCTTTTGACCCTGTCACCGCAGAGGAGGTTACAAAGCTTCTCTCTGACACCCACCTCACCACTTGCCCCCTGGACCCTGTTCTCTCACCACTACTTCGGTCACCTTCTTGCGCTATCCTACACTCTCTTACTCACATTTTCAATCTCTCACTCTCTACCGGCATCTTTCCCTCCCCTCTAAAGCATGCCCTGGTCACCCAATAAACCCTCAATGGACCCTACTGACCTCAACAATCTCAGACCAATCTTCTTACTCCCATTCACTTCCAAACTCCTAGAACGCCTTATCTACAGCCGCCTGAGCCGCCACCTCGCTGATAACAACCTTTTCAATACCTTACAGTCCGGCTTTCGCCCACTACACTCCACTGAAACCGCCCACCTAAAACTCACTAATGACTTACTAACAGATAAAAACAATGGCCACTACTCCTTACTCTTGCTATTAGACCTTTCTGCTGCTTTTGACATTGTTGACCACCTGCTCCTTAAAATTCCACTTGCTTGGCCTACAAGACTCTGCTCTCTCATGGTTCTCCTCCTACCTATCTAAGCACTCTTTTAGCTTCACCTACAAATCTAACTCCTCCTCTTTCTCTTTCTGTAGGGGTGCTCAAGGCACTGTCCTTGGACTCCTTCTCTTCTCTATCTACACTTCCTCCCTTGGTCAGTTAATAACCTCAGATGGCTACCAATACCCTCTCTATGCCGATGACACTCAAATCTATCTTTCTACTCCACAATTCACCCCCTCAGTGTCTTTGCGTGTCACTAATCTACTACCTGACATATCAGTCTGGATGTCGCAACACTTCTTAAAACTCAACCTTTCAAAAACTGAGCTCATGATATTTCCTCCTGCCCGTGCACCTTACCCCAACTTTTCCCTTGAGATTGTTAACACAACTATCCAGCCCTCCCCCATGCCAAGACCCTAGGTGTCATCCTTGACTCAGACCTCACCTTTCTTCCCCACATCCCATCACTATCCAAATCCTGCCGCCTTCACCTTCGTAACATCTCCAAAATACCTTCACATACCTTTATCTCCAAAAAACAATCTTCCTGACCAATCAAACCGCAAAATTACTCATCCACTCGCTTGTTATATCTTGTCTTGACTATTGCAACTCCCTCCTCATTGGCCTTCTACTACTCAGGATATCCCCCCTTCAGTCTATCATGAATGCAGCTGCTAGACTCATCAACCTAACCAACCGCGCAGTGTCTGCAACCCCCCTCTGCCAATCCTTGCACTGGCTTCCAATAGCCCAAAGGATAAAATTCAAAATATTAACAACCACTTACAAAGCCATCCACAACTCTGCCCCCGGCTATATCTCAAACCCTGTCTCAAAGTATGACCACCTTCAAGGAACCCTATCCCGCCTCAACCTGACCACTGAACTATCACTTTCTCAAACAAATCATCCCCACACAGCTACCTCCTCATGTATCACTTCCCCCTCCCTTTAAGATTGTAAGCCCCCATGGGCAGGGCCCTCCTTACCATCTTGTCTTGAATTGTATTGTAATTGTAATGTCTTCCTTATATTGTAAAGCACTGCGCAAACTGTTGGCGCTATATAAATACTGTATAATAATAATAATAATAATATAATGTGACAGTAGGCAGGCAAAATCGTCTATTTGTATCCAGGATGGCAGATATGTGTGTCCTAGATTCAGGCTCTATACTGACATTTTCCACTAGGGGAAGTGCTAGAAGTGCTGCAATGGTAGAGGTAACAAACCTAGCTGAAGGAAGTTGGCTCATGAGGGCCTCTATAACAAGTTGCTCTACCCTGTAACCAGTTTCTGAGCCTAAGTAGACTGGGGAGCTTTGAACCAGCCTGTGTGGTGAAAAAAACAACTCGTGTAGTGAGACACAGCCTTTGTGGCAGTTTGTTCAGTAGGGACTTAGGTGATTGGGGCAGCACAAGGTTGCACCTAGTCAGGGAGACTGTGTGAAGTAAGTCACCAAGAGGCAATGATTTATTTTATGTTTTCTTTTGTTTTGCTGATTTTGTTTGTAAATAGTGTAAATAAACTGAACATGTGTTTTCACCAGAAGAATTGTTGCTTGTTGTGCCTGCTTACTGTGTGGGGAATTCATCCAGGGAGTCACACAAACCCGCTGCCGAGCTAACACCCTCATATATGGTGGAGAATGTGGGTACTCTATAAACAGGTGGTTTGAAGGGCAGCATGGAAGAGTTATTGAGACAGCTTGCTGTGGCAAACGCCAATCAATAGGAGGTGAATATTGAGCAAAGGTATGCAAATGAACAATTGCAGCAGAGTCTAGAAGCTCAGCATCAAGCTCATCAGTGGAGTCTGGAAGCTCTGGAGACAAGCATGTAGATCTGGTTAATAGGTACCTAGCCACAGAAAACCTGACCTCCTCTCCCAGGGACTCACAGACTTTCCACCCTAAAACCAGATCGTCCCCAGCGGCGGGTAAGACAGTACCAGGGGGTGAGGGTGGAGAGAGTGAAGGTGGGGGAACTATTCCTAATGTTTGGCGAGAGCAGCCTGGGAAGCCAAGGGCGCAAGATGCAGCTAAAATGATCATTTGATACTGCTGCCGGCAAGAAGGACATATTGCAGCAAATTGCCCAGTTGTGAATGAACAGACATTAGTTTGAGAAATTAAAAACATTTATGAAAAATGTGTATTATTAGTAGTAATGTTGTTGTGTTGCTGGATTCAGGTAGACTTGTAACATTGGTAAAAGCAGAATTAGGGGTCTCTGGGCATAAAAAAGTGGCTGTAATTTGTATGCATGGGGTCACTAGAGAGTATCCTGTGGCAACTTAAACCTCCAAAGGTAGCCTGTGTCATCAGGTGGGGTTAGTGTCCCACTTGCCACATGATGCCATTGTGGGTAGGGATTTTCCAAAATTCTGGAAACTCTGGGACTGTCCTAACCCCCTACTGTTACACCTCCAAGTGCTTACAGAACAAGGTATCCCCTTTATGTCTCGGGTTATGAAAGAGCCATGCAAGTTATTTAAAGTGACACAATTAGGTACAACAGTTTATTATCCCCAAACAGATGGGTTGGTTGAAAGGTTCAACAATACCTTAAAACTGATGTTAAGGAAGCTGGTGGAAAAAGATGGAAATAACTGGGATTGCATAATACGCTATTTGATGTTATTGTATGGGAGACACCCAAGGGGGGTTATTGGATATTGCTAAGGAAACTTGGGAAAGTGAGAGTTCTACACATAGAAGCAAGATTGAGCATGTGCCACAGATGCAAGATAGAATTGCGCAGGTGATGCAGATTGTAAAGAAACATTTGGCCCAACGCAGTTGATACAACAGAGGATTTACAATCATGGGGCCCAAACCCATACCTTTTCTCTGGGTAATAGGGTGCTGGTACTGATCCCCACAGTCTAAAGTAAATTCCTAGCCAAATGGCAGGGCAATGTAGGTAATTGAAAAAGTGGGTGAAGTAAACTACAGGGTCAGTCAACCAGGAAGGCAAAAGCCAGAACAGGTATATCATGTGAATCTCTTGAAAGCCTGGAAGGATAGAGAATCCGTAGTAGCAGAGACTTGACCACTACTTGCCCAGTCTAATTCTTTGGCTCCTGAGGTTGGGATAGCAGTCACCTTATCGAAAACCCAACAACAGGAAGCTAAAGCATTTGTGCTCTGTAATAAAGAGGTATTTTCTTTTTTTTATAATTATAATATTTATTCATTTTTTAAATGAAAAAGATACAAAACAATACAAACATACAAAACATATTCATTATCCAGAGGTTCTTACAATCACTTACATTTCATAATTTTTTATAGTAAATTTCATCACCTTCTTAAAAAGAGACCTCTCCTCTCCTTTCTATTATACACTCATCATTCTCTAATGATGCATGCTATGTTGTCAAGGGGAGGATCTCATTATACCAACATAACAAACTAACCCAATACCCCAATAAACAAAACATATTACAAAAATCTAAAGAAAAAAAAAATATGGATGATCTTGTGCCTTTTGACGTTTAATTTATATATTTCATACTCTATACCTTAAGTAGGCTCTTTTCTTGCTAATTCTTCTATTTGAGCCGTCTTACAGTACTGAATCCAACTATCCCACGTATCTAAAAACTGAGGGAGTCGGTCTTGTATCCTAGCCCTAAGTTCTTCCATTCTGTTGAAAAAAACACCTCCTCCATCCATTCCCATAGTGTGGGAGGTTCTGTTGATTTCCAATGCCATGGTATAAGTGTCCTTGCTGCGCTTAAGAAAAAAAAAGGAGAATACTTTGTTCTATATTCGGTATCATCCTAGTTTGTCACGATTATTCACATACGTGTTACCCTTTGGATTTTTGTTTTTTGGTTCTTTCATAGGTTTTTTGATACAATGTAATTTAAGATATTATTTATTGATGTTTATAACACTAACTAACGATCAATTTAACCCTTTTGTAGGCTGTGTTAACACGCAGCTCCTTTCACCCATTATTTTTACTTGAACACCTGATTCTATTCAACACATTTATTACTTAATATACGGTAATCACCGATTACACAAATATACCTTTAATGAATCTAACCTCTAGCGGTTTGTTACAACGTTTTCATTTCTAGGAATTACTGGCTATTACTGGCGATTCATTTTGCTTCACAGGCTGTTCCCCTGACTAACTTGACAAAAGGGAAGGAGTCTGTCATGATTAAATGGTCTCCAGAAGCAGCTTTTCAATCTTTAAAAAAGGCTTTGTGTTGTCAACCGATGTTATACTCACCTGAATACTCTAAAGACTTTGTAGTGCAGACTGATGCATCAGATGTAGGATTGGGAGCAGTGTTGTCACAGGTTTGGAATGGTGAAGAGCACCCAGTCATTTGCCTTAGCAGAGAATTGAACTCCCATGAGTTCCCACGAAACTATGCCACAATTATAAAAGAATGTTTAGCTGTGAAGTGGGCTCTGGATCCCCTTAGGTACTATCTGCTAGGTAGACATTTTGACCTGGTAACTGATCACACTACCTTAGAGTGGATGGCCCAAATCAATGAGACCATTAGTGGTAATAGTTGGTTCCTGGCCCTACAAGAGTTCAACTTTACTGTAAAGCATCGCCTTGCTGTGCAAATGGGGAATCTGGATGCCTTGTTCTGGGTTCATGCTCTCCTGGCTAACTGTGTTCCAAACCCAAGGTTGAAACACGAGGGGGGTATGAGACAGCAGGCAGGCAAAATCGTCTATGTATCCAGGATGGCAGATATGTGTGTCCTAGATTCAGGCTCTATACTGACTTTTTCCCACTAGCAGGAAGCGCTGGGAATGCATGAATGGTAGAGAAAACGAGCCCAGCTGAAGGAAGCTGGCTCATTAGGGCCTCTATAAGGACTCCCGGGCTGCTAAGGAAGAGTAGACTGGGGAGCTTTGAACCTGCCTATGGTGTAAAAAAAAAACAACTCGTGTGGTGAGATATAGCCTGTGTGGCAGCTTGTTAGGCAGGGAGATAGGTGCTTGGGGCAGCACAAGGTTGCACCTAGCTGATAGTCAGGGAAACTGTGTGCACTAAGTGCATCATGGAAACTGTGTGCATCCTTGCCAAGAGGCCAGGATTTATTTTCACGTTTTCTTTTCTTTTGCTGATTTTGTTTGTAAATAGTGTAAATAAACTGCATGTGTGTTTTTACCAGAAAAATAATTGCTTGCTTAGCCTTTTTTGTGTGGGGAGTTCATCCGGGGAGTAACCTCCCCCCCCACCCCGCTGCTGAGCTAACACCCTCACAATAATACAGTATATGATATGTTGACATAGGCCCTAATACTGGTTTTGGTGACAAGCAATCATTCCACCTTTACTTGCTTGAATTTGGAATGCGACCCTAGCAATACCCTAGTCTTGTGCTATGTAACTCGTAACTCCCACTCCATGGGTGTATGTATCCTGTTAGAATGGGGGGTTTGTCTCTTTGTATAAATATATTGGGAGTGGGCGCAATAAAGCCTATCACCAGAATCTGTGAGCAAATAGCAGTACAGACATGCATAGCATGAAGGTATTAATCAAATGTAGTAAAATGTTTATATGAAGTTTGTCAATTGTCTGGATTCATGGTACAATCATATAGTAAATTCACACTGGGTACAGCCTCACTTTATAATCATCAGCAGTGGAGCACTGTTGAGAATTCCAGCTCTAAGCATTTGTCTGTAGACGTGTCAGGGATTTAAGTTGAAAGTATTAGAAAATTGATTTTCTGCTCATGATTACTCTGAAATGAAAGTAGACATTATTTTTGCATTGTTCTCAGCCTGCACTACTGCCTTATATGACCAATTTATTCTTACGTGAACCTGTCACTTATGTAAGCATATGCAAGAGTTTCCCTAAAAATAAAGTACCTAGAATATAAGCTGTTTGTGGGTGCATTTTAATCTCCGGAATGTCTTTCAGTGCACCAATGGAGCCACAATACATCAGGTGCCCACTTCCAGGAATCTCTGATTTCTGCCGCTGGAGTTCATTTACCGAAGGAAAATAGGCTCTTCACATTGCAGGGGATATTCCCTTCGTTTAGTGAATGTGGTGATATTTCACTTTGCAAAGAATACCCAATTACATGCACAGAAAAATTAAAAACAAAATGTATTTTTGCATGCACATGACTGGATGATGGAAGTCATCAGAGCTTCACCCGATTCACTCAGCTAGGGGAAAATTCCCTTGCAAGTAAACAGCCAAATTGCTATTAGAAAATAAAAAACAATGTGTCATTCTAGTTTGAATGTCTGGCCGGGCTTTATATGCTAAAAGGTAATTTTTTTTTTTTACTGCTCCCTTTGTCAAATTAAACTGAGCTTTTGAATCCCTGTTAGACAAAGCTACTTTTTAATTATAGGCTTTAACCACTTCTCCCAAAACTCCCAAAAGATTTTTTTCTGACATGTGATGAGGATTTGGAAAGCAGTTAGAAAACTTTCCAAATGCTTAAAGAACAACTCCAGGATAAATGTTTATTAACCCTTGTAGTGGGGCTACCCACTGCTCGTTTTCGTCTAAGGACTAAAATAAAAAAAGTTCATTTTCCAAGCCGGCTTTCTCATAGGGATCATTCAGACGGGTCTACACATGTACTGTCTGTTTCCAAGTGTGGGCAACCGGGCCTGCATGGATGTGTTTGTGACCAGTGGTGTAACAATCGCCCTAGCGACCCAGGCGGCTGTTATGAGGCCCGGGCACAGGGGGACCCGACCAGGGCATCCCTCTGATGGCGTGTGGGCCGCCTGGGTCGCTATGGCATGTAAAGGTGCTGGCTGTCACTGACACAGCTCAGCAGCGGCTGTGAAGATCACTGACAACCTGTCAGTGATGTGTGCAGCGGCCACGGCGCGTTTACCCTCACAGTCGCTGCAGAGCTGTGTCAGTGACAGCCAGCAGCTGCAACCCCGCCTCCTCTTACATCACTTGCAAGCTACCTAAGAGCAGGCGGGGCCCGTCGATAGAAGAGGAGGCGGGGCCCGGGGAAGGAAGTGGAGGCAGGGCCCGGCGACCACGGAGGCGGACAGCGCTGACAGGTAAGAGGTGTGCAGCCCATCTGAGACCCTGCAGAGCACACTATAGAGAGTCTATGGTGGGCTCTGCAGGGTCACTCTCAGGTGGGCTGTATGGTATAGCAGGTGGGCTCTGCAAGTGGCATAACTAGTAATCACGGAGCCCCATACAAAATTTTGCTATGGGGCCCTGTGATTTCTAGTTACGTCCCAGCTTGTGACCATGTGTAATTGCATGCAGCCGCATCCTTCCATAGGGAAGAACAGGCTGCTGCGTGCAATTACATGCAGCACCTGTCTGTCAGAAAGCCAGAGCCAGAGTTCGAGTTTCGCCTTCTGCGCATGCGCCTGTTGCGGACCATAGAGCCGTAATAGGAGCGGCGTCTCTGCGTAGACGTGTGCGCGTGGACGTGTTGCGCGCCGACGTATCATTTGAACATTTGGCGCCAACTTGGCTATAAAGGCTGTGTTCAGCTATCCTCCTATGCTGTCAGATTGTCAGCTTCCTGTGTTCTGTGTTCCTGTATTCTCTGTATCCTGATTACCCGTTACTGATCCGGCTTGGACTACCTTCTGTTGTTGCTTGCTCCCTGAAGACCCCGGCTTGTTTTTGACCTTGATTCTGCCTCACCCCTTGTACTACGTTGCTAGCTCATTGATGACTTCGGCCTGCCTTGATCCTTCTGACTTGTGTTCTGTCTCAGTGTGTTCTGCCTCAGTGTGTTCTGCTTCTAGCTTCCTCAGCTCATCTGATCTAGAGTCTTCTTGATCCACTCTACGGTGCATCCATATCCTGCTTCCTGTCTGGATCTACGCACTTCATCTCGTCTCACAGACGCAACAGGCTAACCAGCCTCTGGCACCCTTGCCCCTTTGTGCCCCGGCGCCCCTGTACCCAATCCAGGTGCTCCGGGACTGGAGTTGTGAGAGAGGCCACCCTCGTCAACTCAGACTCCTTCAAAGTACGTGACACTGTCCCTTCCGGGATCAAGTCTTATTACATGCTGTATGGACATGTACGCCCGTCTGAATAAGCCCTTAGACCGGTCCTTTCAGCGCCTCACCCCCTCCACTGCAGCGGTCTAAGGTCCCTGAGTTATGGCATTCTATAAGCAGTGTATAAGATGTGAGGACGCCAAGGAACATACCTTCACTCCAGCATAGGAGGAGCTAGGCTGAATGGAGAGCCGTGACAGGCGGCCAGCTCCAAGGTTTGGGAGAGTATAACTTTTTTGGTTTATTCCTTAGATGAAAAGGAGCAGTTAACGCTTGCAGTGCAGGGGTAGCCCCACTGCAAGGATTAATGTATTTTTTCCCCAGAGTTCTTTAAAAAATGTTTAGGAAATATTAAGGAAACATTAGTGAATCACTTTCAAACCACTCTTTTAATTTCCTGATAAGCACCAACGAATTGTTTGCGAACTGCTCCCATTATTTTGAAACGAGGAATTTGCAGTTAGCACACATACAACAAGTGATGGCCATGGAAAGCTATAAGCAGTGACTCAACCCCTGGCATGTGCACTGTGTGTACTATTCACTGCATAGCTACCCTGCCAATGAGTACCCAGCCTTCTGCTAGTCATATGCAGAATGAAAAGTAATTACATTGATCACATATCCATTATTTCAAACTTTCTTAGTAGGTAAAAATAGATTGGTTAAATTAATTCACCTTTTTTGTCAGGTCAGATTGTTTGTCTTGGAATTTATTATTTGTTGAGATGATTAACACATGTAGGGAAACAGTTTTATGAAAGACAGGATGTTTTTCACAGAAACACTTGTTATATTGAAAGATTGTATCATTACATGTATGCAGTTTTCAAGCACTGTGAACCAGCTTTCCACAATCAAATAGATGAATGCCACCTACCATCAACAATTTCTGTGAGCCTGGTGGTAGGTTGCTTTGATCTGCTCTTTGTAATTGACAGATGGTTGCAATGATTGAATTTGCCTGAAAATTGTATGTGGCCAGAATTAGATTAGACCTCAGGCTCTCCATGACTGCTTGCTCCTCCATTGTTTCCATTTAACAAAATAGAGTTTTAGAGCTAATAAAGACAATTGATGCAATACAGTAATTGACATGTTTGGTATTTAATGGCATTGAGAGTCTAGGAAATGTAATTACTTAAATGGATTTGAGCTGTTCAAATTATTCCTACAACTTCAAATACACCCTCATCTAAATTAGTTTTTATCTTGATACACAAAGCGCTGCATTAAACAATAATGAATCCATTGTGCTTCCAAACAGCTTTAAAACCCATGAGAATGACAGGTTTACAAGGTATGAAAATGTGTTTATACGTAAATTCATTTGGCACACCCAATGTAAAGCCGTGGTTCCTAAAAGCTATCTTTATGTCTTTTTTTTTTTTTGTTAAGCTAGAATAGTTTTTATACTAATATCTGTTTTATTGTTGGAGGCATTTGTATTTTTTAATGTGTATGTCAAGTGCTCTTCCTTTATAGGTGTTTTGTGGGAGTTTGGCTTATATTTATTAGGTGGGCCCGCAGCAGTATACCCGGACCTTTGGCACATTTTGTACAGCTTACTAATTTCCAATTTGTGTCCTCACACTATTGGTTTCAATAGATGTCATATGTTGTGTGCAGGTTCATGTTGTTTCAAAAGCCGTCAGTAGCAGGTTAGGGTCGTACAGACCTATAGTACCGTACTGAATCTATGTTAAGTGAGCTCCTGTTACACTATTTGGAAGCACCCTGAAAAATCCTCAGATGTAGCTAACGTGTAATCACTGTGTGAGGTTCACACCTTCCAGTATTTAGTATACTAGAAAACCTTCATCTTTTTCTAATGTTTAATGTCCAGATTTTTTTCCTCTCATACCACAAAGTTTTCCAATCAACTGTTAGTAATTTTAATTTCTGTAGGGCTTGTATATAATTTTTTGATGGATACCCATAAGCATCTTGATTGACAGCTGATACTTCTTATGATTAATTGCAGTCATGGGAAAAAGTAAGTACATCCCATGGAAATTGTTACATTAGAGGTGAATCAAACCAGGGCTTTGACTAGCCATTCCTTTTTTAATTTATTTTTGTAATTCATCATTGCCATGTTAAAATATCCATTTCGGATTTAACTTTTGGGCAGATTTTGATTTAATGCAGAATTCATAGTTGACTTAATGACTGCAAGCTTCCCAGATCCTTAAGCAGAAAAGCAACCCCAAACCATAATATTGTCACTGCCATGGCTCGTAGCTGGTATGAGGTTCTTTTTCTGAAATGTTGTATTTAGTTTACTCCAAGCATATCTACTGTTGCTATGGCCAAACAACTTTGCCTTTGATCCATCAGTCCACAGCATATTGTTCCAGAAAGCCTGGTCTGTGCAAATATGTTTAATTAAAAACTGTAGCTTTCCTGTAATATCCTTTTTGGACAGCAAAATAATTTTTCCTGTTACCTCTGACATGCACGTTAAATCAGTGCAATCTCTTTCTTATAGTGGATGCATGCACTTTGCCTCCAACTGTTGTAGAAGTTTCCTGCAGGTAATATTTGGGGTCCTTTTAGTATCAATCTTTCAACGTTTAATTTACTGGGTTGGCCAGTCCTAGACAGATTAGCAGTCTAAAGGACTACAAGTCCAGTACAAATTTGAAACCTAAGCCACTTGTAGATTTTTTTTCCTTCCAATGGAATAATTGATTTAGCATAACTTGTGATCTATTAAAATTCCTTGCCATTATCATAGACATTCACAGCTTTCTTTCTGAGGGCCTTACAAAGCTCTTTTTGATCTTGGAAGGAGGATGCCACACAGGTCAATAGCAAAGAGAACACCAAACCCTAACTGTCTGTTTAAATAGGATATACTCCTTAAAGAGGTTCTAATCATTGCAACCTTTTCTGGAACACCTTATTTTAATTTTCATATATTTGAAATGGTGGTAAATGTAGGGGTGTACTTACTTTTTCCATGTGACAAATCTGCTTTTTTGTTCATTTAGATTATGAGAATGAATGCGCTATGTCAATTGTATGCATCATTTGTTTAAGCATATCACCTTTATCTGTAGGCACTGTTTGAAAAAGTCAACCATTTCCATGGGGTGAGCTTACTTTTTCACATGACTGTATGAGGAATGTAAAGTAAAATTTTAGGCTTTTATTAAATAAAAAACTTTTAACCAGTTAGGTTTTCATTAAGAAACAATTATAAAATACATATTAAAATATGAATTAATCTGTCTGTTAACATCCTATAGTCCCTTCGACAATAGCGCACAAACTGAAGATAAGGAATATATCCATGACAGTGAATTGCGGTAAGGCTTTCAAGATCTTTGATTTTATTAAATACTTCAAAGCCTGGACTTCCAGATTCCCTATGGCAGGGGTGCCCATTAAGTAGATCGTGATCTACCAGTAGCTCTCAAAGCTGATGCTGGTAGACCACGAAGGGTGTGAATGGTGGCCCCTTTATTCAATTTTGGTATATTTATTTAGCTGTGCACACATGATTACCTATTAGCCTGAGTCTGCTGAGCCAAGCTCCCTGACACCTTTCTGGTGGATACTGGTGGTTGAAGTGCTATGTATTACATCAAAGAATCTTAGTTTACACAGCATGTTGCAAAAAACAGCCAGGAGAGAGAGAGAGAGCAAGGAAAGACCGCCAGGAAAGAGAGAGAGGAGAAACAGCCAGGAAAGAGAGAGCAAGGAGAGACAGCCAAGAGAGCAAAGAGAGACAGCCAGGAGAAAAAACGAATGTCAGCCAGGAGAAAAAACGAATGTCAGCCAGGAGAGAAAGAGCGAGGAAAGACAGCCAGAAGAGAGAGGAGAGACAGCCAGGAGAGCGCGGAGAGACAGCCAGGAGAGCGCGGAGAGACAGCCAGGAGAGCGCGGAGAGACAGCCAGGAGAGCGCGGAGAGACAGCCAGGAGAGCGCGGAGAGACAGCCAGGAGAGAGAAAGCGAGGGATTTTTTTTTTCTGTTGGTAGATCTCATGTAGCTCGTCATTTGAAAAGTAGATCTTGACACAAAAATTGTGGGCACCCCTGCCCTATGGTATAGAGGACTAATAGCAGTCAACGGGGTATAAAGAGTAGCCTTGACATTTTAAGCTGCCACTCCCAGTCTTAAAGATCCCAGAATGTACATAGGTCTGTTTATTCTTTCCATCAAGTGAGCCCTTTTTGGCATAATTCAGAATTGCCAAATTACCAGTCCAGACCTAATTATTACACCCACTGTCTTAATACAGGGTAACCTTATCAAGGTCAGGAAATAATTTCCAACAGCTTTTTTTTGTATTTGCTAAATTTATTGAATACGTACAGTTAGACAGAACATCAAGACATAGACAGCATAATATTTGTAATCATTCCTGTGCCTGGTATTGCTTCTTTTAAGTCTTCCATGTTGATTTTACTTTTTACATCCATGTTTCTGGGTCTGGCAGGGCTCAGGAGGGCAGGGATGGCAGGGCTCTGTGCAAACAGAAAATTATAATATGAATACATGTCAGTTTTTCAATTTTTTGTCGACTGGCTGTACATAATATATACATGTGTTGCATGTAACTTAACAGAAAAAAGTTTGTATTCAATGGTCATTCTTGTCATACAAGAATAATTATTTAGGTACAAAATTGTGCCTTTTGTCCTAAAACAACCATGTCAGCCTGTACACCATAAGTTAGTACAGTACCCCTAAATATACTCTAATACAATTGTTAAAGTGACACTAAACTCAGGAGTTAAACTTTAAAAAGGCATTCAGGTACCTTAACTATTAACAAAAATGTATCTTATTTGTGTATCACTCGGCTGTAGATCCTCAAATCATATCTGAATTGGTGCGGACACTGCCCTTCCTTCTGAAGGGTGGCTACTTTTGTTCCCCATGGTCCCTGTGTGCTGTAAAATAGACACTGATCCAAGCTCACTCTCGTGATGGATTACAATCTCATGTTTAGTTAACTATTTTGTATTGAGATTATAGTCCATCATAGTAGTTAAGGTACTTAAATGCATTTTTAAGCTTTAACTCCTGAGTTTAATGTCACTTTAACATTTCACCATTTCACCATCTCATTGCTCCTCAATCCCTACTCTACAGAAGCCATTATTTATATACACTGAACTGATGATGACCAACAACCATGAAACAGCTGTACGTAGTTTGGGATAAATGGTCCTATAATCATTTTAGTCCCAAGTGCAAATGGTCTATATAAGATAATATAACACACACACACACACACACACACACACATCTATATTGGTAGCATATGTTTAATCATGCAATGGTTAAAGGGTAACTCAACTTTAAAAATACAAAAATAGAAAAATCTTCAAAAAAATAATATAGCAATGTAATTGTTGTACAAGCCATTTTGGAATGTCATGTTATTTAAAATTGACTCTCCATTTAGAACTGTAGCTGCTGTAATGTTCTAAATCCGTGAAAAATGCAATGCAATATGGTGACCTGGAGGTGTTCCGTACACGTTTGGTGTATGGAATGCCCCCAGAAATGTCACTTCCTGTCTTGCTGACAATGTTTTACCAAAAAAGGAGTGAGGGAGTTCTCCAACAACAACACAGAAAGAAATACAATGTTTTCTTTAGTAGAGTAGAGGAAGACTATTTTTATTTATCATTGTCCCTATAGATTTTCCTTCTCTTCCTTTCTGGTGAAACCATGTCAGCAGCACAAGAGGTAAAGCTACTGTAAATCTCTTTAACAGAACCCTGGTTAACAATGCAAAACTGTCAGGAATTGTAATCCTTCCCCACTCTATCCAATACTAGAAAAATACGTTTTGATTTGACAAACAGTCTTAAAGCAGACCTCCGGGCAAAAGTGTTTTTAACCTCTGCAGTGGGGTTACCCCCACACTGCAAGCGTTAAGTGCTCGTTTTTGACTAGGTGCTAAAAAAAGTCATACTCACCTGATTGTTGGAGCTGGCTTGCTTTTAGACCAATCCCTGGAGCCTCTCTCCCCCTCTGCTGCAACAGTTTAAGGATCCTTGAGTCTTCACATTCTATATACAGTGTACAGGACATGAGGATTCAGAGGGACATACCATTGCTGCAGTGGAGGAGGGAACGAGGTAGCAGCCAGCTGGCTCCGCAGTTTGGGTGAGTATAACTTTTTTTAGTATCTAGAAAAAAATGAGCACCTAACCCTTGCAGTGCAGGGGTATCCTTACTGCAAGGGCTAAGAACACTTTTGCCTGGAATTCTGCTTTAGGTAACTTATGATTCCTTCCTCCTACAGAGATATCTCCCCTGGTTGAACCAATTAGAAGGCTGTCACACTGGATTGTATTTAATATCTGACATTACGGAAAATGTACAGAATAAATGTGACACCCTTTTGTGGCTCTACAGTTGTCAGAGCTAGGAGGCAAAGCAGGAGATTTTGCTGTGGACATGTTGTCATAGTATTTTAAAGAAAATAATAAACCTGATGGATCATTACATCTACTGTGGTCAATTAAAATGTAATGTTAACGTTAGGCTGTAAGGCTAGACATGTGACAGCTACCACTGATCACATGATTTAGAAAGGTGCATGATCTTGGGTAGTCATACTAATTCTTGCTAGTGTGCCACTGTCCTAGAGCAAGAGCATAAGCAGAATGATTGAACTGCTGTCCTATATATTTGTCCATAACCTTGAAACACCAGGTACTAAGGCCAAGATTGAAATAACAACTTTAAAGTTTGGATCTCTAAAATATATCTACAGCTAAAACTTTTTATTTTTCAATTTTTCCATCTGTGTCTTATTAGCGAGACTTGCCTTTTACTTCCTGCCCTGTGGAATCAACACAAATTGAGAAGATATCTTTTCAATTTGATGGAAATCCCCTTTTAGGCAGTTTTTACAGGAGTGTCCCCATAAAAGTTAAAGTGTTAAAGTGTCCACATTGGAAAACTTCCCCTCTGCAAAAATTTGCATTTACTTTAATTCCCAGAGACACTGCCTATTAGGACAATTGAGAGCACGAATAACAGGGGTTCTAAGCACTTGCCAATCTAAATATTAAAAAATCATTTAATCATTAGATATACTTTAATAATAGGTAAGTAGTGGCTGCTCCAGCTCAAAGGTTGTGTTAAAAAGCTAAGGAAATGAGTTATCACTGATGTGTACTACATAACTCTTAGCAACAAAAAAACTAAAAACAAACCATAAACAAATGTATTGTAGCTGAATACATAAAATATGACATTAATGTGTTTGTGGCTTGCTGACTCACCAGGCTTAGGGCACTTTGGTTTTGGGTCCTGACATTGCTGTACTGGTTTGCATGCTGTAAAGGAAACGTAGAGATGTTAATTATAATGTATTGACATATGTTGATTAGCACTTAGACAAATACCGGTCATTATAATTTAGAAAGGTATAAAGACCTTAATAAATAAGCTGAATTTGAAAGAACTATCTCATAGCATTTTCTATATCTCTGATTAGATGCTCAGACCTACAGCAGCATACTTCTAACAGACAGAAATGAATGACAATGACACATGCCACTGTACAGCACTAAACAATAACGGATGAAAATAATGTGCTTGCTGGTAGTGGTGGATGAAAACGTATTCTTGCATAAAGCAGCTAAATAGGTTAAAGGAGCATTTCTATAAAACAGGAATATTAATTTGGGGTTGTTATTTTGTTTTCCTCATTAATCCGTAATATGTAACCCCATATACTAATAAGTTGTTGCTTATACTAAAAACATGTTGAGTTAATTTTTTTTGGTTTACTTATTTGTGAAATAGGAACTGTGGATTTAAATGAACACCCAGTAAAATAGATACTGAAACAGAGTATGCCCAGTTGATCAATTTATCAACTCTCTGGAATATTTTATAAGCACAAAAATGCCACTTACGGTCCTTGCATGGTTCTTGCTTTTGGCAGGGGTCCTGGCACTTTTGATCATGATGTCCATGATGCCCATGGTGTTCTTGGTGTCCATGATGTCCATGGGGGCCACCTTTAGTTGAAGACATTGCCGCTGGTTGGTGTCAACAAGTAAGTTCAAAAATGAATTAAAGGAATTGTAAGTTTTATTGTGAATGCTTCGAAGCTGCTGCTTTTATACTCAGTTTGTTTCCTGTTTGAATCCCTTGAAAAACCAGTTTGGTTTTCACAATACTGACATTTATTTTATTGAGGAATCTTTTTAGTAAAACAAATCATTGTGATGTTCCCTAAAGGAAGGGGCGTAGTCTCCTTAGTGTATCATTTAGCTGCTAATTACAGGTAAATCTCACATTTGTTGTACATGATGCACTCATTGAGCATTAGGCCAAGGATTCCGCAGCTGAAACTATGACTGATTTTTTTCTGAACAGAATTGTCCTTTAACTCTTTGCATCCATCTATAGAAAATACATTATGTTTGCTAAATTAATCCTAAATAATATCAGCAGGATCTATATTCATTATTAGACCACCCTGGAATAGGCGTTCATAACCTTTTTGCAAATACAGATCCCCAGTGAACTGCCAAATATGTCACCATACCCCATTACCAGACAATGGAAATCAATATTATCACCCGATTTATTAGGTACCAGAATATTTCTAAAAGATGTCAATAGCTTGAAACATAATAGAGGAAAGAAAATAATAAAGATTTTATCTTTCTAATAGATATGATATATTTATTTATAATCAGCAAATCACAAATATACAAGAAAGTTTACGACTAGTGAGGTTTTTGCTGTTTTTGTTTGCGGTTGTTTCACAGAGACAGGTATTTATGAAGGAAACCAAAACTTTCATGCCTTACCAAGCTAGGGTACATTGTGATCTGCTCACATCAAAACTGCTTGATATCCAGCTTCGTCTTTTAAAAATCAGCTTTCCTTCTTGGGTCTGCTTAAAAATACATAGAAACATATTTTGCTGAATCATTGACACAGTATTCAGCGCTGCGGTACTTTGACTGACGTTTATTCCGTCATGCAACGCTGTACTGAAATTAATTTTATACAATTTTTTGGGGACAGATAGAGCTTTCTTTTGGTGGTATTTAAACACCACTGCGGTTTTTATTTGTTACTATAGTTAGGAAAAATTACTGAACATTTTGAAAAAACTTTTTACATTATGTTAGGAAACATTTATTATTACGCAGTTTTTTGGGTAAAACATAAAAGATCGGGTCACGTCGGGTAAATAGACCCCAAACATGTCAAGCTTTAAAATTGCGTGCACCCGCGAAATTGCAGAAAACTACCATACCCAAAATTGGCCATAGGCGGCACTTTAAAAGCTTTTACCGCTCATCAGTTTAGTGTTATCAGCGATTGATGGCCCTAGACTTATTGCTCTCACTGCGACGTTCACGGCGATATGTAACATGTGCGGTGTAATGGGCCCCGACGCATGTTTGCATGCGTGTATGTATGGGTGGGGACTTGTTTTTTTATTATTTTTTATGTGTAACTTAAAATTTTGGGATTTTGCTATCACACACTCCAAGACCCCTAAGGTCACCTAGAACCCCCCAAAAGAAGCTGATGAAGCACAGATCTGCTCCATCAGCTTCTTTCCAGCTTCTGAAGCTGGAGAGTGACACAAGAATGCGGACGTGATGTATTATACAACACTTCCGCATTCTTGCAGAGGAGAGGGGACCGGAGGGAGCTCGTGTATGGGGCACCCCATACACGCGATCCGCTGGCTCTACAGCCGGCGGATCGCTTGTATGGTAACAGGCATCGCTGCCTGTTTTTAAATATCGGCCATTTCCCCCCTCGCACGCGCGAGGGGGCGTGTCTGAGCGGACATCTAAAGACGCCTGCTCAGATCTAGAGACCTCTCGGCCGGCCGTTTTTTTACAGGTGGTTAACATCTGAGAATTATTCATCCAACGGTGATGATTGATCATGTAATCTAACAACCTTTTTTTAAAAAGTATCCAGAGATCCCGTCTTATACCCCCATTTTTTGATTTAATTAGCCCCAAGGTGTAAGGATACCCTAGCTAAGAACCCCTGCATCTTAAATAATACAAAAAGTTTACATTTTGTTTTTGATGCACAGATGTACGTTTGTCCAAAGGTATATCTAGAAACCTCAGGGCCCCGATGCAAGAAACCATGAAGGCCCCCATCTCCCCATCAAAAAATGTTGGTGCCTCTGCAGTAGTGCATGTGTGTTGTCCCAGGATGCAGGGCCGCCAACAGATATCATGGGGCTCCGTACAGCCTACCTGACAGGGCACCCCTTTTCCGCAGCAATAATAGTTTAGTATTGCTGTCTTGCGAGAGATTATTAATATTTGTGTTTGTGGGGGTAATTATTATTGCTGACTGAGGTGAAATTTAACCTCCCTGGCGGTATTCCCGAGTGTGGCTCGGGGTTAATTTTCTGTACCATAAGCGGTAACCCTGAGCCACACTCGGGAATACAGCGTCTCTTACCTTGTCCGTGATCCCTGCTGTGTCCTCCGGCCGATGCTGGCATTCGTCTTCCGAGTTCCGTCCCTTGCGAGCGTCCGCGTCGCAGTGGGGTGGAAGTCTAAAAGTTAAAAAAAAACAAAAAACGAAAAACAGATAGAGCAAAAAAAGGAAAGAAAAAAACAAATAATCATATCGCCAGGGAGGTTAATATTAAAGTGACATTAAACCCCCGTTTTTTTTAACATAAAACAATGCTGTCATGTGTGCCTTACTGTAATCCATGATAGTTTCCCTTCTCTTTGCTGCTCTTCCTTTTAAATCTGTATCTGTTCTCATGCTGGGGGGAGAACTTCTGTTTTGCAGCAGACTGCCTTGTCTCAGGAATGGATATAAGGTGTCTGTGTATACGTTTGTATAGGCTTATATTAACTCCATTACAAAGACTAGAGCCCACCACCTAAAGTTGGTGGAGAAAAAATTCCAGCACAATCCAGCAATTCCAGCCATCGGCAGTGATTTCAGCCAAAGGTGTAGATTTGTTCAAGAAACGTTTGGACAATTTCTTGAGGGACCATAATATCCAGGGATACCAGTATCCCTAAGAATGAGATGATGCGCGGACCTATATGGGTTTGGCTTGATGGACGCATGTCTTTATTCAACCCCAAATACTATGTAACTATGTAGCTATGTAACCTACTGTTTATGGATATTTCAGCTGGCTTCTGACAGCTAAATCATGAAGCGATGAGAGCAGCTCTTCATGCTTCAGTGATCACAGAGCAGATTGGGGAACAGACGTTCCTCACTCTGCTCCCACTCTCCATCCTGACACTATGTGCTGTGGTCCCGGTCCCACCAGAAGAGTGGGGGACCTGAAAAACATGGTGTGGGTGGGGGAAAGGGTGGGGCAGCTGGCACGATCCTGGCTAATATATGTGATCACTTGTAGTTGTAGCAACCGGCCCTGCCTACCTGACATCATAGGTTACTAGGATGCCAGGGGTCCTTGCAGCCAATGGCTGGAAGAGAGGGGGTACCTGCTCTGGGTGTTGGCTGGAAGTGGAAACTCTGGCCTCGGAAGCCAGTGTATCCACTATTAGCCAGCCATAACTTAGCACGGGTCGGCAATCACAGTCTGGACAAAACTGCCACTCGGTCCATGTCCGGACCACAGCCCACCATTTAGTGATCTCTACAATGCATGATAAATCTGGATTTTTTCATAACTTTGGAAAAATATTTAGCAGCCGATGAATAGCAATGGCACATCTATATCTGTCTGTATAACGCCTTTGTAACTCTGTGTATAGATAAACACATTTCCTTTTCATATTATTTTAAATAAATAGATGAGTAAGAACTGTACTCAGCAGTTCCATACAATTACTCCACTGGCGATCATTGTTTAAACAACACGAAACTCCTATTGTTCCAGAATTATTCTTTTTACTTTTTATTGGCATTCCTATTTCATGATATGACTGGTCACACCTGGGATGTTGCTAAACATTACATGACATTGTTTAGTTTCTTCCTTCCTGTCACATAACACAAAGGGTGTTAATTTCATTTGCATGAATATGTGATAATAACAGGTGTGTGATAAATGGGAAGCATGTAAATATGTTTAAACTAAAGTACACTTCATAACACATATTTCCTGAACAATCAGTCTATGCAGGCAGAAAACCTAACATAAGGTAATGCAAAATGCCTTGCCCAGGTTTTGAAGAATGCGGAGTTCATGGCAGATGTCTGTCGCTCCTGCTAAAAATAAGTAAAGTGAAGGTGTAAATCTAATAAAATCAATGGAACACGGCCATCTGCTGAGCCTCTCTAAGGTTGAACATTTTTCTTGTTCGTCTGGCTCTTCTGCCTGTATTTTAATTTTCTGAATAGAAAAAAATTGAAATGTGTGAAAACGCAGCCCTAATGACCCCAGGTTTAAAGTACTTTTTCCTATGGTTATCAGACATATTTAGAGAATTAATATCATGTGATAAGATGCTGCAACTCTACTCGCTCTGTGACAAGACTACCTAGATGAGTTAAAAACTAACGGTTATTCACAAAAGGGTGAAGAGTTTGGAGAAGCAGAAGTGAACAATCAAGACCAACATAGCTGATATGGAAAAACTCTCCAATTTCCAGTTCAGTTTTGTTTTCCTAGATTGGCCACTTCTCCTGCCTTCTCCAAACTCTTCACCCTTTTGGCCCATTCACACCAGATGCGTTGGTCTGTGCTTGCCGCCTTTTCCAGCGCAACACAAAGACAAGGCAATTTGCCTTGTTTTGAATAAGCTCAAGTCATGCAAAACTTTTTTCAGCACAGCAACTGCATCTCACCACGCTTGTTGATAGGACTTAAAATAAAGTCACTCATGACACTTCAACAAAGTTTTAACAAAAAAAGGAAACTGTCATGTGCCAGAATTGGTGTATTAGCACCATTCTCTGTCAGTTCACAACAACAGCTGTGCATTCAGCGCGGTTTGCTGGTGTGAATGGACCATTAAGTGTATATAAACTCTGACAATTCAAACCTATCTCTGGAGTAAAAAAGGAAAATACCGTTGCAGTACGGTTCCCTCCGCACTGCAAGGGTTAATTACTAGGGAAAGGAATCTTATTTATTTATGGTATTATTTAGGGAAAGGAATTTTATTTACCTAATTTTACTTACCTGATAATTAGTTCACTCGAAGAGGGGAAGAGTATGCGTCTAGTCGCAGTGTCTCTCTGCATTACATTAGCTGTTCACTGACTGATTTTACTTGAGCTACTTTTAGATGAAAATAATAAAATATTTTAACTCATAAGAACTTAGCTGTATTCAGTTTGTTTAGTGATATGGAGGGGTACACCTTCACAGAGATTAAAATGGCATTTATAGCTCTATACCAGGTGGAGATGGATAAAACTGAAATAGAGGGCACAAGAGCCTAGCCAGTGCCATAGGGAGGTATTCGGATGCAATACTATCCAAGCTGAACTATATATCCCCCCTTCTCCAAGCTGGTAAATGGGCAGCTGCTGGAGACTGCTTTCTCCCTTGTAATCTTGTATTGGACAGGAAGATCAGGAAAGTGGAGCTGAGAGAGTTGGAGTTGTTAAGAAACATGATAGCTGTAAATGCTTGCTAAAAATGTTAAAGAAATACCTTGCTGGCCAATGTATGTTTGTTGGATCTGGATTCAATATTGAAAAAAGTTTGTTTAATACTACTTTCCTGGCCATATCCATGGAGGCGCTGACAAATGGGTTAGCTCCTATTTCACCTAGGTAACAGGAACAAAAAGGGTTAAAGACCAACCCCCTTTAGCCCATATAAGCCCCTCCTTTACCTGAGTTCCCCTGTATTTTTTTGTTCCTGTCCCCCTAGGACAGGGAGTTCTAGAGTTCTTGATAGAGAGAAAGAGTGTTTAATTAGCTAAGAAAGTGGTTTTAGGGGGGTGGGGGGAGGTAAGTGATAGCAGAAGGTCCGATTGGGCAGGGACGGGGAGAGCTCGGTTCCATCACAGGTTAAAATCCCCTCAAGAAATGTGCCGCCTGAAAGATAGAGTCAGGATGAGCACATTACGAACTTGTGTTCCACTCATGCTGAGGCATAAGTGTTTTTGGTTCTTGTGTTGTCGTTGTAGTGTATATGTTTGTTATGTATTTTGTGTTTTTTTTGTGTTTTTTGTCTGTCCTGCAAATGGGGGCAAGGGATGGAAAGAGAGGAAAAGGGGGGAGAAGTTGGTGTATAACTGAAAAAACATTTTTTGGCTCCCTTATTGTAAGGGGGCTCAACATACCGCAGAAACGGATTAAAGTGACTTATGACATGCATAGGGAAGGGGGTTACAAGAAACCCATTTTAAAGAGTCTCAAGCGCCGGCAATGCCGAGTAGATACTATGAGAAGTGGTTTATGAGTAATAATAGGGTGAGCAAATCAAGAGGAGTGGCTATAGGGATACACTCATCGCTACAAGTGTCAGATATACAGTGCATCTAGGATGAAGGAGGAAGAAATGTATTCCTGAAATGCAGGATATCTGGCAAACAGTTCACACTAGTAAGTGTTTATTTGCATAATACGGGGCAGACACAAGCATTAAGATCTATTTTTACACACCAGGAAGATTTTATGGAAGGGGTGATTATCATAGGAGGCGACTTTAATCTTGTAATGGATCCAACAATAGATACCTTGAGGGGTGTCTCCCAGGTACCGCTTACTAGACTGAATAGATTGAAGCGATTAATCCACTTGTATTGATTAATAGATATATGGCGTGTGCTGAATCCAGAAAGGAGAGACTATACTTGACACTCTCTTTCTCATTCAGCATATAGCCGAATTTATTTTTTTCTAGTCTCGCATTGTTTGCTAGATTGGAGTCCGAAGGCGTTAAAAGGAGCACAGATTTGGTCTGATCACTCGTCCATATCCTTGTCAATTACCTGTCCTAATATACCACATGCATATTCAGCATGGAGACTGAACGATACATTATTAAATGACAGAATGGTACAGGCGGAAATAGATCAAGTCATTTCTAATTTTGTTAAGGATCATACTGAGGATACAACTTCCTTACCTATTAAGTGGGAAACGCTTAAATGTATTATTTGAGGGACGTTAATATCACTGGACACAAGGTTAAAAAGGGATGGGCTAATACAAGAGATACAAAATCTGGAACTTCAGCATAAACATACAGATTATGCTAAATCAGGGGTCTCAAACTCAATTCCCTCGAGGGCCACTCGACAAACTTTTTTCTCCCATGGGGGCTGCTCGCAAATTTCAAACTTTAAAGGAGAACTATGAGGTGAGTGATTTTCACTCATCCTCATAGTTCGAGCCGACGTGTGACAATGAAACTGTCACACGTCGGCTCAATAGATCGAGAAGTGAGTGAACGTATACCATCGTTTGCTCACTTCTCTACCCGATCCCTGCAGAGAGCCTTGACTGTCAGTCACGGCTCCCTGCAGGGATCCCCCGCTCCGATCCTCCAGCGCTGACTGGAGGAACGAACGGGGGAGGGGGCGGGTACAGCTGACTCTGCCTCTAGATAGGCAGAGCCCGCTGTCACTCACGCAGCTGGGGGGATCTCGACAGTAATGTCGGGATCTGTCCCGGCAGCGGTGGTCTCAGTATACCTCGAGCTGTAGCTCCCGGTATACTGAGCTTTTGGTCACGGGAGGACGCTAGTTTATGTCCTCCCGTGACCCTGAGGAGAACTATGGGGAAAAGCACTTACCCCCATAGTTCTCCTTTAAAATAAAATTTAACTATATGCGATATGGTACTATGGACCCCAATACACACAATAAGGCCCCATTCATATCTGTAGGTTTAGGTGCAATTAGGGATTCCTGCATCAGAAACTTGCGTTTTCTTGCAGCAGGAATCCCTAATCTGGTGTTTACACGCGGCCGCTGTCACCCATTCAAGTTAATGATCAGGTGACAGCAGTTGCATGTAAATGCCTGCAGACCGCATGTAATGATATGCGATATTATTACATGCGGTTAAACAACACTCTCCCTGGATACACGATCATTGCGTCCAGGGAGAGTGATTGATTCCTACCCCCACATACACACATTTTTATATAAATATATATATATATATATATATAATTCTCCCTCTCCCCCCAGCCCCGCACACCCACCCACATGTAAGTTAGATACACAGCCCCCTCTCCTGCTTACCTCATTGCACGATCTCCGATCCGTTTATCTAGTGGCGATTAGTAATGTCTGCTGCAGACCTTACTAATCTAATCAATCCTTTCGGCCGGCGTTTAGCGAAGACGCCGGCCGAAAAGGATCCGAGTGCCGACACAGAAGCAGCCCGCGGGCCGGTACTTTGAGACCACTGTGATAAATGAGTGTATGAAGCATCATTTTTATGTCCAGGGTAACACTTGTAGCAGAGCCTTGGCTAGATCGATTCAGTTAAAACAGTCACGTACATCACGTATCCCTAAGATAAAATGCCCGGCATTCTGATTGGCCGGGAAGCCGGCATCATGCTCCCTCATCATCTCATGAATCATAATGTTAAGAAAGTGACCTTAAAGCATTAGTTTGTATTGCTTTAGAAAAAATGTGACCTGTCCCTTTAAGATAAAGTATCGGTAATTGGTATCTGCGAGTACTTGATCAAAAGTATTGGTACTCGTACTCGGTCTTAAAAAAGTGGTATCGGTGCATCCCTAGTAATAAGGATTTTTTTAACTTTTCTGGGACCTTCCAGACTTACAAACTTGTTCGGAGTCACTGAGTCAAAAGCTAGTGGCCATTTTCTCCTTCTAATGGAGATTGATACACTATTTCCTGTGAAATAAGATGCCTATGGCTCTTGGAGAATTTAAAGTGAATGTTACTTTGCACATTGAGGACATGGTGAACGCTTCTCTTGAAAGACGATCCCTAATGCTTCCCCTCTCCCACTGATGACTATCTTCCCAAACTCCCTTTTGGCCTGTTGGAGCCTTGGCTAATGCCGGTGTAAGCTTTTTGCTGGTCTGTTTTGGTGCTTTCACCGTGTTAATAACCCTCTCTCATGTCAAAGTGTTCTGGCCTGGCCATTTAAGCCCAAGCACTGCTCCCTGGGAGGAAGAGAAGATCACATGTTCCCAATCAATAAAAAAATCAATTTGCTTCTTTTCATATGTTGTGACAACACATGCATTACCACAATGCAACACTGTAAACCCAGCCTAAATGTTTAGAGCAAACATAGTTCTTAGGGCCAGTATTAAAAAAAAAAAAATTCCTTCCACCTTTACTCACTCTCACTGTGTTGTCTTTTCGGAACGCAGAAGGTGTTGGGTTTGTCAGTATCAATGTTTAAAAAGATTAATTCTCACAAAAATGCTTTATAATACCACCATGTTAATTTATCTATTCTGATCCAAGTTAGAGCTCCAAAAGTGACATAAATGGATTGTTTATTGCTATTGCTATTCATTTTATATATCTACTTGAGGATATTTTTGAAAGGAAGCAGTTGTGAGATGCAGTTACTCTCTGGCAAGTGCATTGGAGCAGATAGAGGTCACCTTTCAAATAAAATGTGTAGGCTTTCCTGACGACTTTTGTTGACTGGAGTTGGCTCTTTACCATTTTATAGGTATTAATATAGGATGCCTTATGAGATTTTCACCTCCTCTTCCTTCGTTTCATTTCATAGGCCACTTTGACAAGTTTGGACACTTCTGTTAGTGTTTGAAAGCAGCTCAAATGGACTATAAATCACTTTAGGGGCTTACATATCTAATGTACTCATTCATTTGCTAGGAGACTCCATGAAGGTTAATGAAAGCAATGTTTAATTGCTGCAACAAAATCGGTTACACAGTGTTCATTTTGGTGCCAGTCTCAAGCAAATTTGTTTTGTTTTTGTTGTTTGTTTGTAGGTTTTGAATTAACAATGATAATAAGACATCATTAAAAATATATGTTTTCAATAAGTCATCAATTGCAGAAGAGCTGTTTCTTAAAAAGCTTAATGCAGAACTGCAGGAATTTTTTTATTAACCCTTGCAGTGGGGCTACCCCCGCACCGCAAGTGCTCATTTTTGTCTAGGTGCTAAAATTACAAAGATATGCCTACCTAAAGTTCCGAGCCGGCCAGCTGTCACATCGCTCCCTCAAGCCTGTCCCCTCCTCCTACGCAGATTGGAATGTTCCTCAGCGTACACACGTCTATACACCTGATGATTTACTGAACCTTAGACCCCTGCAGAGGAGGGGGAGAGACATTCCAGGGACCGATTTAAGATGAAGCTGTCTCAGAGCTTTGGGTGAGTAATTCTTTGGGTTTGTTTTTTAACCTATAATAAGTACTATTCTTGTCACACTCCTTACCGATATGTCCCTTGTAGTGGGGGGTGCTTGCAGTGACTGCGGATGGCGCCGCGAATGTCAGCAAAATTGTAGAAATGTCACCAGCACACCAGTCCTTTTAAGATGGCAAAAGCTTAATTTATTGAAGTTTTTTGTCATATGACCAAACAATTGTCATATGACAAACAACTTCAATAAATTAAGCTTTTGCTATCTTAAAAGGACTGGTGTGCTGGTGACATTTCTACAATTTTGTTTTTTAACCTAGACACATGCAGTTGAGTTAACCCTTGCAGTGCAGGGTTGGCCCCACTGCAAAGGTAATCAAAAAAGAATTGCTGCTGTAAGAACTACATTAAGTAGAAAATATTTGAAGGGTTGAATATTAATGTATAGCAACAATGAATTGTGCTAGAGCTAGATCTGGTATGATGAAATAGTAGTATGGAATGTATACATTAGAACCACCTATGTATTCTCTAAGAGGGCATTTCTCTCACTAAAGAAATATTCTAAACTGGCCTATTCTGTAAGCTGTGCTTACATGTTACACACTGCAGACTACTGAGCTCTGTACCCAGTGCTTTATGTTGCATACCTTGTGCACATATATGTATGCTGTGCTGTGTTGTATGCTAAATACTCTGCACTGCTACACCTTGCACACAGTGCTTTACATAGCATACTCTGGTCTTGTTCCTTCTATGCAGTGCTGTATTCTATATTCCAGAATGCAGCATTTTGCTGTTTTGTACATGACATACTATAGACAGTTTACTCTGTATGATGGGTTATATATTAAAACCCCCATTTACATACACCGCAGACAGTAGTAATTAAGCTGATTCATTGTCCAATAAGTAGGATGGAGCCAGAGAAGTGTCAGGAAGCTGAATTACCAGGAAATAAGTGTGCCACTGGCTATGCAGTTTGTGGCAAAGGTGTGTAAACAGGGCGGAACCGAGGCCTGGGGGATAGTTTTTATTTTCCTACATTTAGCCCTGCTTTGGGCAAGCAGGGCTAAGTGTACAGCAGGGAAGCTGGTGTTTTAGTACAAATGATCCCAGCGATGCCGCCGAGATCACTTGTAATATGCCTGCAGTTTAGCCCCCCTCACCCCCCTGGTCCGTCCCCACATCCGGTTGCCTCTGTCCCCGCTGGCCATCTCCCTCCCCACCATGGTTTTCAGGGCCCCCCGCTCTTCTGGGGGATCATGGACCAAGGCAAGGTAGTTTATGATGGAGAGTGGACCCTGTGTGTAAATCACAAGACTGGTTGTAGAGAACTACAAATCCTGTGAACGCTAAAGCAACAGGCATATATGTTTTTTTAAATATGTGCTTAACTGTTTAGGAGTTCCATTTAAATATTGTAATATAAGTCCAAATGTTTAAAAGAAAACAGACACAGAATGCATTGCTGAATATAATTTATTATCTGTAAGAGTTCTAGCTAGCTAGTAACATGATTTTATATTTGAGGGCATTTAATAAGCATTACAATGCTATGAAAAAGAAGATGATGTAGAACCAATCTTTGAATTATCATTACTTCTTGCATCCTGAATTGCCCTTGTTCTGGCAGGGCTGTGGTGCAGCTGGCTGGGGTGTCACAATCTGTGGTGCAGCTGGCTGGGGTGTCACAATCTGTGGTGCAGCTGGCTGGGGTGTCACAATCTGTGGTGCAGCTGGCTGGGGTGTCACACACACTGGGGCAGTTGGCTGGGGTGTCACGCACACAGGGGCAGTTGGCTGGGGTGTCACACATGACGAAGGAGTAGGTTGCGGTGCCACGACTGGTCCTGTGATTTAGAGAGACATTTGAATTACAATTACAATACAATTCAAGAGAAGATGGTAAGGAGGGCCCTGCCGTGAGGGTTTACAATCTACATAAAATAAATGAACAGAAAACTGTGTATGGGATTGATTTGAGTAAGAAATGTAATGTCTTAAAGGATATGCACAGGGGCAGTGGAACTACACTAATATCAGGCCTTATAAACAGGACAGAGTTACAATTTATATTTCAAGTGTTGTTTGATGAAAGGAATCAGATGCACCTGACAAGCCATGTGACCCAGGCTGGCTTTGCTGCTGGAAGAAGAACTTGAAGATTACAGTTCAGTAAACTGAGAACCTGTGGAGCAGGCTGCCAGAGCCCTATGAGGATTGTTACCACGAGAGACTGCTGGAAGAGGCCTGTGTAGTGTGTTACTATGAGAGACTGCTGGAAGAGACCAGTGGAATGTGTTACCATGACAAACTGCAAGGAGAGACCAGTGGAATGTGTTGCCATGACAAACTGCAAGGAGAGACCAGTGGAATGTGTTGCCATGACAAACTGCAAGGAGAGACCAGTGGAATGTGTTACCATGACAAACTGCAAGGAGAGACCAGTAGAATGTGTTACCATAACAAGCTGCAAGGAGAGGCCTGTGGAATGTGTTGCCATGACAAACTGCAAGGAGAGGCCAGTGGGATGTGTTGCCATAAGAGGCCTATGAGGGTTGTTACCATGGGAAACTGCAAGGAGAGGCCTGAGGAATGTGTTGCCATAAGAGGCCTATGAGGGTTGTTACCATGGGAAACTGCAAGAAAAGGCCTGTCAAATGTGTTACCATGAGAGACTACAGGGAGAGAGGCCTGTGGAATGTGTTTAAAATGAGAGGCCTGAGAGGATTGTTACCAAGAGAGACAGCTGAGAAAGGTTTGTTCCAGAAGACATTACTGGGGGAGGCCTATGAAGATTACTGCCATGAGACCTATGAAGATTATAACCACGAGAGACTGCTGGGAGAGGCGTTGTAGCTGTAAATACCCCAGTGAGTAAATTAAATATCTTTGTGATGTATTTTAGCACGCAGCCTCTGCTGAGGTGAAGCTCACTCTCCAGTTTTATCTTTTTGCACTGTAATATTTGCCATATGATAAGGCAGATTGTATGTAGTGGTCTGGTGTTCCCTCAGAGAGCTGAGGGCTTTTTCTAAATCTAGTACACAATACAAATCCAGCAATTATTACTCATTTCACTCAAAGAGGTTTTATTCAAACTTTAGTATTAAGGTAAGTGTAATGGGTTATACAGTAATACCTTGGTTTACGAGCATAATTCGTTCCGGCAGCATGCTTGTAATCCAAAGCGCTTGTATATCAAAGCGAATTTCCCCATAGGAAATAATGGAAATTCAGATGATTCGTTCCACAACCCAAAAATATTCATATAAAATTATTACAATACTGTACTGTAATATAATACTGTACAAAATATAAAGAAAAATAAACCAATTACAGGTACCTTTGTGGCCGGTGTGAGAGGGACAAGAGAGGAGGATTATTGTGTAGGACAACTTTCACTATCACTAACGGAATCACTGCTATCTCTTGACTCAATGGAATCTTTTTCATTTCGTGAAACCTTAACAAGGAATCTATCCAATGTGACATGCATTGTCGTTAAACAGACTCATCGCTCGCACTGCTACAGCCTTATTCTGGTGGCGCGTTTCTACAAAATTTTGCTCTTATTGCAAGACATTTGCTTGTATATCAAGGCAAAATTTTTCATAAATGTTTGCTTGTCTTGCAAAATGCTCTCAAACCAAGTTACTTGTAAACCAAGGTATTACTGTAAATAGTACTTTAGAAACTAGTAACACATTGCCAGTTTCACAGCCTGTATATGTTTTATAGTGAATTCTAGTATGAGATATAATTGCCTCAGATTTCCTTCCTGTCTGCTGGGCATTATTTGTAAATATTGGAAATAATTATGAAAGCTTGGTGGGGAAATGTATTTATATTGTTTTCTCATACTGCTTGTGATCATTTCTCTGTCCTTCTGATTACAGACTCCTGAGAGGGTTAAAGTGAGCATGTGTTTAAATAAAATTGGGGCTGCCATTGATGATTTGTTTTAAAGGAGCAGTTTCCAGGCCTGCCATGCTGGCTTTACCATTTAGTATGTCACTCACGTGGAACAAGCATGCAGCCACTAAATTCTCAGCATGTCTTCTGTCTGTTTGTTCCAGGTTGGTGACTGGTATGCAGGGATCAGGAGGAAAGGCCTGGGTATCGCAGTGTTTTTACTCTACCCAGTGCCTGCTTTTTATGCGCCTTTCATAATTTACTGGCCACAGTGTGTGCAGCCTATGGTTTGTTCTTTGCATAAAGCTGCAGAACACTGCAGTGGAGATGTAGTAGAGGCAGGTCATGTGACTGTCCTGCCTCCTGCACAGTTTTTCCCCATTCAGAGTTTTAAATGTGCGCTAAGCACATCTGTGCCTTTATAAATATGCACTTTTTTTTTCCTTTTTCTCACTTAAAGCAGCGGTACGGACACAGTAAAGCAATATCTTAAATGAGATCCGGATTTCTGGTCTAAACCTCTACTTTATTAAAACCAAATGGCATTTTATGTGAATTGTAATTTTAACTGTATCATACCTGGGCTCCCACAAGCTGGTTTTGGATCAGTCACGACATTAGGTGCTGAGAAACAGAGAACAAAAATGTCAACAGTTTGTATGTTTTTTACCCAGAGTTAGGTTGGTCATTCATTTTGGATTAAGGACTGCAAAGCATTTTGTGACAATGTGCTTGGGCTCCACAGGGGTGATGGGGCACAACCCCTCCTCACATAAAGATATTTTTAAGCGTGTTCTAACACATCATTTGAATACTTTTCAAGGTATTTTTTTCCCCCTGTAAATTGTGTTTCAGGTTTGACACAGCCTCACAGTTTTTTCTATTTTTCAAAGTATAAACTTGGAAAATGCCACACCTTAAGTAAATCCTAGAAAACACGGGGGAATTTATCAAAACTGGAGCAGGCAAAATCTGGAGCAGCTGTTTGTTCAGGTAAGATTTGAAAATGTAAAGGTGCCCATACACCTTACAATTATCTGCAGATTTTCTGTGGTCAGATGGAAAAAGCGCAACAGATTGGCCCAGGTGGAGATTACTCCATCCACACAGTTAAGTGTAGATGGAGGAATCTGCACCTTTTCCATCTGACCAGAGAAAATCGGCAGATAATTGTAAGGTGTATAGCCAGCTTTAGGGAGAAGCTGATTGGTTGCCATGCACAGTTGGTCCAAATTTTGTCTGCTCCAGTTTTGATAAGTTTCCCTCACTGTGCTAATTTACAGCTCTTCGTGTGTGTGGGGTTTATCATTTGGATATGCAGCATCATGAGAAGCATATTTATAAAGCAGTGAGTGTCGATTCACAAAAGTAAAATGTGTGTGGTGCAACATTTTCCTGACTATACATTTTATTAAAAAAAAAATAAAGGCTTTATTGCTTGCCGTTCAACAAGAACAATTTTACACCCATGAGATATTTATGTATGTGGTTTTACAAACTACAAATAAAGTATTTATGCAGGCAGTGAATGTGACATTACATTTATTGCAGTTGAATCAATCACTGTAATTTAATACACATGCACCAGGAAGATTCACCTGCAGTGTATATTTGACAGTCACATTTACGGCTTTATAAAAATACCCCAGAATCTACTCCTTACATTCAATTTTGAAAGTATTATTTCTGAAACATCTTATGACACCTCTTTTTGTACGTTGTACTAATCATGGGGCATTTTCTATTTGGGTCATCATAGGTTTCCTATAAAGTGGCCCTGTCACAATACAACATTCTGAACTAGTACAGCAGTGCATAGCAGGGGACATGGTATCTGACCTGCCTGTTGGTGTTGGACACCAGCGACTTCTGTAGCATTGCAAAAGTCAACCACTGGCCAGTTGTAGCATTAAAAACCTATTTTAGAACATGTTCTAAGAGAGAAGCAGAGGCTACTATTACTGACCACCTCCTGAAAATGCTAGTTGATGCTAATGAGTAACTATTACTAAAAATGTTTCTTATTTGTGTATCACTCAGCTGTAGATACTCGAATCATCTCTGAATTTGTGCTGACACTGTTCTGCAGGGTGGCTACTTTTTTTCCCCATGAGTGTGTTGGCTGTAATGTAGCCACCGCTCCGAGCTCACTTCTATGTTGGACTACATTCTCAATACAGATTAATAAACTAAATGTGAGATTATAGTCCACCTTGGGAGTGAGCTTGGGGTGGTGGTGAACTCAGAGGAGATTTGAGGATCTACAGCTGAGTGATGCACAAATAAAATTAATTTTTGTTAATAGTTAAGGTACCTGAATGCAATTTTAAGATTTAACTCCTCAGTTTAGTGTCACTTTTTAAGCCTGCATTCACACCTGCGTGTTCCAAGAACATGCGCTAAACGCGTGGTTGCGTTCCCATTAATTTCTAATGGCAACCCAAAATGTGGCCAGGAAGATGCATGTTTTTGTGCTGTGTTTGCACACATTAAAATGTGCACAAATGCAAAAGCAAGAAAATGTCAAGCACTGCAAAATCTGCTACATAAGCTTTTTTGCCACGCTTGTCGTGCATTCAGGCCCCATTGAACTCAATGGGGATGCATGGCAAATGCAGCACTCAAACTTACACAAACGTGATGCGCATTAATGGAACCTGCAGGTGTGAATGTGAGGTATTATGTTCGAAGTCACTGACCTGGCGCAAGCTTGCATCAAGTCAAAGTGAAGTTAGGAATTTGATCTGTATATTTGTGGTCTCCTATATTCTGCAGGAGAGATCCGCAATGACAGTGTATACACTTCTCACAGCAAATGTTTAAGACAAATCAGTTCAAATCAGTTTATTGCAAATAGCAATCAATTGCCATAGCGCATACTGTATCTACTAATTAGAATTTACCTTGTATTATTATAAAGCAGTCAGAGCAATAAGGATTATTTATTGGGGTACATATGCTTAAAGCAGAATTCCAGCCAAAAGAAGATAAAAATGAGTAGCCCCAAAAAATATTTAAAGAAAGCAAACGTTTGCTGCACTATTCAGGCTCAATCCAGAGTTTTATTTTTGCATAATCCTTTTTTGCTACCACTAGATGTCTGATGGACAGTATCATTCAACAGACTTCTCTGAGCCCAGGTCACCCTGGACCAACTCAGCGTGTGACTGGACATTAAAAGCTGAAGCACCACAGTGATGAGCTATCTTTTTTTTTTTCTTCCTGCCAGCATGCCTAGAGTTGAAATATGCTTGAAATTATCCCTGGGTAGGCCAGGTACACTCATTTGCTCCCCATTATTTACAAGGCAAGAGGTTGAAAGCAAAGTAGGTCAGTGCACACAATTATTGTTCTCTATGCAAAATCTGTTCACTGTGTTAAAGAGCACACCCCCAGCTTTGAGAATAATGTGAAGGAAAATTGCAATTATATGGAAATTTAACATTTGAAAGGGTCCCTGGTGTGTTGGCTTCAGGGAGAGAAGCTGCAGGGAGAGTGAGAATAATGCCTCAGTATCTGGGAGGTGCTACTGGACCAGTAAAGCTGCGAATGGTCCGTTTTTCCTGAGGTGGTCAGATTTTCTTTCCACACACTACAGCAGAATCTGTCACTAGAAACCTTTCACAGAAGTGATGCAGCATGTCACACATTGCCTTTAAAAGAAGTGTGCTCCCACACTTGCCTTTGGAGTGTGGACAATGAGCAAATAAGGCTGTTCTAAGTGCATGCCAGAAAGTCAACTGTATGTAACCCTGCCCACAGCTATCTTTTACTCTGGTGCCGGGTCAAGATAATCGCAACAAAATATATACATTTCTGTCACTTTCTATATATACTGACTTGTTGCTGGAAAATAAGGCAACTCATATTTCCAATGAGCTGTTGACTAAGTGTGCGTTGGTCTTTCTGACCTGAGCCTCGTATAGCATGGCATTTAACTATGCAGCGCTCTAGTCCTGGTAACCTAATCATGGCAAACGTTTTAATATTAGTAACATGGCACTGACTCTTGCTCTGGTAATACAATGGTGATTATAAATCTGAGCCTTTGTATGAAAGGGCTCTGTGTAACAAAGTCTTCAAGCATTAAGCGTCCCACTTTGACTTTTGCCTATATCCAGATCTGCTAATGTTATGGACTAGGGCACAGTTGGACCTTACAGACCTTCTTTAGATATGCTCCACACTTACCAGTACATTGTGGCCCAGGTTTTGGGATGGTTTGGTCCTGTTTTTGCTCCTTGTGGTGGTGCGCATGTCCATGACCTCCCTTGACTCCAGACATGACTTATTCAATTTGAAGTAGACTGAAAATAAACGGGTAATAAAAAAAGTATTCCTTTTCAAGTTGTGATTAGGTCTCCACAACTCGTCCTCTTTTATACAGTTGTGAACTGTATTTGGAGGGCTTGACAGATGACATCATGTGGAATTCAGAAAATTCAGGACTTTGTATGTGTAAGATTGATTGTTTGAAAATGTTAGAAATTGATCTCCACCCATAAGTACAGGTGTTTTTAATCTGATCACCCCTCGCCTAGATAAGACTTGCATTATTCATCCGCAGTTTTTTTTTTTTCTTTTTCTATTCATTGTGCTTCAACTCTCAGGTTGTCATGTAAGGGTGGACCATACACAAACAAATATTTTTTCAGCAATTAGGTGTTGTCTAGTGAGGTAAGGATACAATGAAATCCTGTGTATAGTCATACATGAGTTATCCATGATACTAGAAGTACTAGTTTTTCTAGAAGATGCTTACTTCAGGATAGTAACTAAAGTGGTTGTGCTGCTGATTAAGTAATGGAAAAAAAATCCATAATCATTGTTATTGTTGGTGAGATTTGTGTATGTGGGATGAATTGAGGGTAATTCATCAATACTGGAGTAGACGAAATCTGAAGCAGCTGTGCACAGCAACCAATCAGCTTCCCTATTCACTTTGTTTAGTTAATTTCAGCATTGAAAATTTATTATAGAGGCTGGTTGCCATATGCTAAATTCTAACTTTTTTTTATCTTCTGTGCTAACAGAAACCATGAGAAAACCCCCCAAAATAAATAATAAATGTATATGGCATAAGCTGCCAAAAATGCAAATAAAAACAAGTAGTGCTTTGCACAACCTTGTGAATTGAATGCACAGTACTGTGCAAACATTTTAGGAAGGTGTGAAAAAATGCTGTAAAGTTAGAATGCTTTCAGAAAGAAAAGTGTTAATAGTTTATTTATTTTTTCATCAACAAAATGGAAAGTAAATGAACAGAAGATAAATATAAATAAAATCAATGTTTGGTGTGACCACCCTTTGCCTTCAAAACAGCATTAATTATTGTAGGTAAACTTGCACATGGTCTTTGAAGGATCTCGGCAGGTAGGTTGTTCCAAACATCTTTGAGAACTAACCACACATGTTCTATTGGATGTAGGCTGCGTCAAATCCTTCCGTCTCTTCATGTAATCCCAGACAGACTCAATTATGTGGGGGCCAAAACATCACTTTCAGGACTCCGTGTTCTTCGTGGTTATTAAAGCGGACCTCTACACTCAAAAATCTAATTCTACCAATGCATCCCTCTATGTATGATGATAGGGAAAAATTACTTCAGTTTGCCAAAACATTGCATCCTGGGAAGGTTACATCAGCAAAGCATTGCTGGGAAATCTCATCTCAGGGAAAGGCATTTTCCTCCCCTGAGATGATGTGTTAGGTCCCATGTCTACTCACATGTGCCAATTTTCTGTAAGTAAAAGAAGAGCTAGTAATCTGCAAATATTTAACATGGCCACTGTCAAAAGATTGGGGAAGAAAAGAGAAATAAGGTAAGCAAAGAGTAAAAAGCGTGCAATTATCTAGAAGTATGTGTTTGTAGATTGTCATTACTAAACATTTATAAAGGTGTGTTTTGTTGTTATTTTAAAGGTTTAATGACGTTGGCTGTATGTTTGGGGTCCTTGTCCTGCTGCAAAATAAATTTTGGGCCAATCACACGCATCCCTGATAGTATCCCTGATAGTATGGTGATGGATAAGTATCTGCTTGTATTTCTCAGCATTGACGCCATTGAGCCTGACCAAATCTCCAACTCCATTTGCAGAAATCCAGCCCCAGACTTACAAGGAACCTCCACCATGCTTCACTGTAGCTGCATACACTCATAATTGTATTGTTCTCCAGCCCTTCTGCTAACAAACTGCCTCCTGCTACAGCCACATATTTGACATTTTGATGTCACCTGCTGGCATTTTTCAGCATCCCAGTCCTTATTTTTTCATGCGTAGTTGAGTCGTTTGGCCTTATTTCCACCTCAGAAGTATGACTTTTTGGTTGCAATTCTTCCAAGAAGACCACTTCTGGCCAGATTTCTCCAGACAGTAGAGTGTACCTTGGTCCCACTGGTTTCCACCACTTTGGTGCTGATAGCACTGCTGGACATCTTCTGATGTTGAAGTTTCCTTGGCCAACCACTACATCTACGATCCTCAACATTGCTTGTTTCTTTGTATTTCATCAAGAGAGCTTGAATAGCACATCTTAAAACCCCAGTATGCTTTTAAATCTTTGCCTGGGAGAGACCTTGCTGATGGAGTACAACTACATTGGGGGGAATTTATCAAAACTGGAGAAAACAGAATCTGGAGCAGTTGCCCATGGCATCCAATCAGCATCTCTCCAATTTGCTCAGGTAAGATTTGAAAATGAGAGAGAGAGAGAGAAGCTGAGTGGGTGCAGGGCAAATCTGCTCCACATTTTGTCTGTTCCAGTTTTGATAAATTCACCCCATTGTGTCTTGTTGCTGTGCTCAGTTTTGCCATGGTGCATGACCTGTGACATGAAACGGACTTCTACAACCTCACCTTAGTAGCAGAGTTTGGCTGTTCCTCACCCAGTTTTAAGCCTGAGGCTGCCTTATTCTGTGCAGCCAGGCTCGCTACACTGATTTTGGGGGCAGTGTTTTGCTGCCCCCCCTGCAAAGTTCTGCCCAAGGCAAACACCTTGTTTGCCTTGTGGTGGATACACCCCTGTTCCCGTGCCTCCCAAAGGAGCAGGGGAGAATGGAAATCATGGCGCAGGGTTAGGGTGGCACTGACAGCGTCGCCGTGCCGGTCCCTGCCGCACCAGCCACAGCGGATCTCTGGACCGGCAGCAGCGGCGAGGAGGCGGCCGCAGTAGAGATACTGGGGGGGCGCACACACGCAGCTACTGCAAGCGATCAGGCGTCTCTCGAGACGCTCGATCGCTTGAATGTAGACTGCCATCACTGGCTGTTTACACTGCTAACTGTTCCCCACTCGTGGGCGCGATGCGCTCCGCCGACGAGAGGGGCAGGACGTCTTACGACGCCATGCTGCTCCTACAAGACTCCCGTTCAGAAACGGTCAATTGGTCAGGTGGTTAATAGTCTATCTCTGTACTGCTTTGTTACAGAACTGGGACATGCTGGGAGTGTGAGGGGCTATACCAGGCTGATCGCTATTTGCTTTTGTCCAAATCCTCCTGTAGGTGGACTTTAAAGACTGACTGTAGTTGGTCTTTCAGTCTCTGGATAAACTATGTAACAAACATAACTAGAACATCTAATTCGAACATCTAATTAGAATATTCATGCAGAAGCAGTCAAAGGGAATGTTATTAGAATGGTCAGTTGTTCTTCTAGGTTCTATTTTAACTAATTAATGTAAACAAATAAATCTGCGCTTCTGGAAAAATAAATTTTGGTTAGACTGGTTATATCTATACTTGTTTATGAAGCTAGTCCTGTTTTATACTTTTATATTAGCTTCCATACTGACCTCGCCAGAATCAATTATAGCTTATTCTTTTGTTCAAACAGCTACCTTTAGCGCTTTGTTTCTCTTGATCATATTTTAACTAATTGCTTCACAAAATTAGGGTTGGCATTTTTAAAAGTAAGCATTATCTTTTAACCTACGAACAAAAAATATATATTAGTTTACTGCCTGGATATTGAAGCTAACAGCTACCAGACACTAAAATGTACACCCACTGTGAGTGTGTATACGTCAAATTGAATATAACTGAATGTGCCAAGCTAAAACCCAAAAAATATATACAGCATTAATAAAGATCACAAAATGCAAGAAACATTAAATGGCTAAATCCATGACTTAAAACATAAATAATGGTGAATAATGAGTTCATGAATCAAAATATATAAAAATATCTGTGAACGTGTCCTGATGAAGTCACACTGGACGTAATGTGTGTAGTGGGGAGCATCTGACGTCCCACTGATCGTTACTACCGAATGGCCGTAGTTGTCTGAAACTCCTGCATATGCTCTTTGAGGGAGGTAGGCTGGGTTCACACCTGGGCGTATTTCAGCGTGTTTTGTCGCGCAAGAAAAACGTCCTACGCGCGGAAAAGTGCACAAGCTTCTTTTTGACAGATTTCAGCGCTGATTCTGCCATAGACTTCAATGGAAACGCCCTTAAAAGGGCGTTTGCGCGTTTTTGTGTTAAAAAAAACACACGTTTTTCACAGGCAAACGGGCACAATCTGGGGACTGTCAGGCACACTTTTGAACCACTTTGCTGCATCATGGAGGACTCAGCACTGCGTGGCCTTGTGGATACAGATACTTTTATCCGCATGGTGCAGGAAAAGCCATGCATATACGACCTGCAAGACTCAGGCTATAAAAATAGGAGGATGAGGAAGCAGGCATGGTCAGAAATTGGAATCCAAAAAAATCTGGAATGATTGTGAAACTTTCAGTCCCACCGTTAAAGAGGCCAAAGGTATGTGACATGTGGTGCAGGTTTCATGATTTATTACTGCAAGTCCAAGTTTGTTCTTTGATTTTCAACACCTTCATGTGTACATGTCTGCCTACTGTAGGTGTGTGTGACTCAGACTGTGGAACAAGGAAACCGGAAAAGGAAATTATGTATCTCGGGAAGTAATTTTCATTGGACGGCTTCTAGTGATTTCAAAAACGCGCGTTTCAATGAACACAAAGACGCCCCAAAAAAGTACAAAAACGTGCATAAAACGCGCATAAAAAAACACCCAGGTGTGAACCCAGCCGTATGTTACACATTCCTTGCTGAGATACCACTGTTTTTATGTGAGTAGCTGTCTTTTAAAAAATTGTACTTTATTTGGATGGTACACGCTATGGTGTTTGCTTTCTTTTCTTGGGTACTGCGATTCTGGAATTTAACATCCTATACTAAGGAAGCAGACCGATTGAGAAGGATTGAAGTCAGGGGTTACTTTTCCCCTAACTAAAAAGTGTGTCACGGAGTTGTCTGCCCTTTTGGGTACAATACTACAAGATATCTTCTCCTCCCCTGGTTAAAGGAGAACTATGGGGTCAGTGTTTTTCCCCATAGTTCTCCTTGGGGTAACGGGAGGACACAAACGGCGTCCTCCCGTCACCCTAAGCTCAGTATACCGCGAGCTACAGCTCGCGGTATACTGAGACGCCGCACCTGGAGCGGATCCCGACTTAGATGACGGGATCCGCCCAGCTGCGTGAGTGACAGCTGGCTCTGCCTATCTAGAGGCAGAGCCAGCTGTACCCGCCCCCTCCCCGTTCGTTCCGCCAGTCAGTGCTGGCAGATCGGAGCGGGGAGAGGGGAATCCAGCCCCTCCCCCTGTCACGGCAGAGAGCCGTGACAGGATCAAGAGGTGAGGGAACCCGGTATGTTTTCCCTCACCTCCCGATCTACTGAGCCGACCTGTGACAGTCTCATTGTCACAGGTCGGCTTAGAACCTTAGAACCAGGTCGGCTCCTTTAAGAAGGGAACTGCCCGATTCAACCTTTCTTTGGCGTCAATTAAGAGGGTGAGCACTCTTCGATGTGGTGCACAAGGTGAATTTGTTGAAGGAACAAGAGATTTTTATCACTACTGTTTTTGCATAAGGACGTCTACATTTATGAACGTTCACAGATATATTTATATATTTTGATTCTTGAACGGAAAAAATACAGATATGAACGTGTAACACCTCACCTTTATCACTTCTCATAGCAGCTTTAGGCTCATCACTGATAGTCCACTTCCCACAAGCGCATATCTTTGTTGCAATCTTTATCCAGCTAGTGTTTGTTGCATTTTTCGATCTTTATTAGTGTGGTATATATTTTTTGTGTTTTTTAGCTTGGCACATTCAGTTCTATTCAATTATCTTCTAACCAGCTACCTTAATATTTGCCACTAGATGTCAGTATGTGCATTTATTTTCAAGATTAAGTGCAGGGTGGTTCTGTAAAACATTGAACTAGGCAATAAGAATGTGCAAAGTACAGTAACCAATAGCAGTTAATCATTTATAATTTTACTGTAGCTAACGATTATTTTCATAATCGATTAGTTAGCCGATTATTGAGTTCGATTTAGTCGGTTAATCGGATAAAAAAAAATGGCTCCAGTGATGGACTACTAGTTTGTATTGTGATTTGTAGTCCATCACGGGAGCAAGCTTGGCGCGGTGGAAATAAAAAAAAGTGTGGTGTGCAATATAGTACATTATACAGCGGCGCAATGCAGAATACCAGCAACTATAGAGGAATACAGCAAATCGCAGCAATAGTACATTATACTATAATGTTCTATTGCTGGGATTTGTAGTCATCTGTAGCTGGTGTTGTTCTGCGTTGCGCTGTATAATGTACTATTGCTGGGATTTGTAGTCCTCTAGCTGGTGGTATTCTGCAGTGTGCTGTATAATGTTTATATGGCGCAATGGAGAATACCAGCAGCTATACCAGCAGCTATAGAGGAATACAGCAAATTGCAGCGATAGTACATTATACTAGAATGTATTATTGCTGGAATTTGTAGTCCTCTGTAGCTGGGGTTATTCTGCATTGCACTGTATATAATGTATTATTGCTGGGATTTGTAGTCCTCTATAGCTGGTGGCATTCTGCGTTGCGCTGTATAATGTACTATTGCTGGGATTTGTATTCGTATATTGCGGGTGGTATTCTGCATTGCGCTGTATAATGTTTATACAGAGCAATGCAGAATACCAGCAGCTATATAGGAATACAACAAATGCCAGCAATAGTACATTATAAATACAGTGTAAAATGTATTGCTGGGATTTGTAGTCCTCAATGTGCCATCAGATATAGAGGACTACAAATCCCACTACCCCAGCAATACAATAATACAGCACCATGTGGGGGGGGGGGAGAATGCTGGCTTACCCGGGCAGCTTGTGGGCCTGTCTGGCAGCTGCCTTCCCACATATGCCTGCTCTTCCTTTTATTGTGGTGCCGATCGAGAATGGGCGGGCCGCGGCGGGGAGATGCGGCTTGCAGGGAGGAGAAGTGGCGAGTTCGTATGGCGGTGAGGAGTCGTGTCATGCAGCAGGGAGGGCCCAATCACACCAAGAGTGCGGCGAGTAAGGGACCTCACTGCGAGGAGAGGATCAGCGGCGTGTGCGGTGGACGTGGCTTCTGCATCGTGTCTGGCTGGTGCTGATGTTGCAGCTCTAAATTTTACTATTGGCAGATGCTTTCTTTTGTATACTACCCTTAGTGCATCTTTGCTGTTTGTGTTACTTTATTGAATAAACCTTTTATGTATGAAATACAGCTAAATGTCTGATATTTATAAGCTCTTGTGGCACTGTATTTTGCAGCCTTTCTGGTTCGTGCTGTTAAGTAAACTTTCATTTCTTTATTCATAGCCAGGAATTTGATATTTTACATCAATGATTGAGTTTAGCTGTTTAAAAAATAAGGAATAATTGGGGATCGTCTAACTGCAAACGTTTTTTTTTTTTAAATCCTGTTCTGTTTTGTCCTGTCCTGAGGCAGATGCATAGCCTCGATTTTGTGTTTTCTGATGTAAGAGACTACCAGGGCTAAAGGGTAAAGAGTTTGGAGAAGGCAGAAGAAGTGAACAATCTGTAATAGCACATTTGAGATGACAGGTTCACTTTAAGTTGACATTAGGGGTCTAATAGACCCCTAGTGTAACCTTTCCACGTCAATAGCTTCAGCTGGGGAATGAGAGCTGCCTTTACTACTTGCCATAATAAATTCTTGCTGGACTCTTCTTTAAAAGAGAACTATGGGGTAAGTGTTTTTCCCCATAGTTCTCTTAAGGGTCATGGGAGGACATATACTAGCATCCTCCCGTTACCCAAAGCTCAGTATATCGCGAGCTGCAGCTCCTGGTATACTGAGACCGGTGCAGCCAGGACGGATCTCGACATTACTGTCGAGATCCACCCAGCTGCGTGAGTGACATCGGGCTCTGCTTATCTTGAGGCAGAGCCAGCTGTACCCACCCCTCCCTCGTCTGTTCCTCCAGTCAGCGCTGGATGTTCGGAGCAGGGAGATGCTCGAGAAGTGAGCGAGCAACGGTATGTGTTCGCTCACTTTCCTGATCTATTGAGCCGACGTGTGACCGTTTCATTGTCACACGTCGGCTCGAACTATGAGGGTGAGTGATTTTCACTCTCCTCATGGTTCTCCTTTTTAAGTCTTTTAGTGCTCTTATTCTGTTTAAAGCACATGTGCACTTATTAGGGAGGGGAAAAAATTAGGACCCATTGCACATTTGATTGTTTATACATGAACGGTGGCACCTTTTAATATCAACTGTTTATTTTTTTTCTTCCCATGATAATATACAGCAAGTTAATAATAAAATCCATATATTGACTTATAAGAAACCCTTGGTCACAAAGTAACTACATGTGTAAGTTACATGACTGATAAAAACGTTTTCAAGATCACACTTGTGATACCAAAATATATAGTAAATATAGAAAAAAATGTCAGCAAAATGTTAAATTTGCTATACTTTATGAAGAACCAAGATCATAAAATAATTATCCACCGGTCTACTTCTCACTCAGAACATAATAAAATAGTTATATTGCATCATAATCTTTTATATCCTTTTCCACTTTCTCACTGTGTTAGTGAATAGTGGTGAGTCTGGGCTTGTTTTAAACCCAGTCCACCTGATATTGCCCAAGCCCACTCAAAACTGTGATCATATTCCCCTCCCCGCCAACCCAGTTAGTGGTGGCAGTTTCAGCTGATTTGAGCCGGGAGGGGTGTGTATTGGTCACAGTTTTAAGCGGCCATGGACTAGCTCAGATGAACTGGGTTTGCACCAAGCCCAGGCTCATCACTATTGGTGAATCACTCAGTAAGGAGCTGGCATGTTCGCTTCATGCCCAGTTTGATATGATCAGATTTTCATTAACATTGCACTCTTCCTTGTGGCTCATTGGAATGCATACCATATGCCAGGATAACCTAGTTCTCATCAACCACCCTGTTTCTAATTCATCTCCAATGTGGTCTAACGCAGACAAGTTCTTAAGAGTTTAACTTAAACTGTTTTGTGATGGATGCTATGATAATTCACCAGTCCTTTTTAATTTTGTGTTTTCCCCAATACTGTAAAATGTCAAAGTTAGACTTTCACAACATGTCTACCTGCCAATAGGCCAATTATAGTTAAATTGTATAATTCTGCAGATTTGTCATTTACTGTACACTGATGTCACTGATGAACTTTGTCGATTTGGAGTGGTGCTTTAAAGGGAAATTGTATTTTTGCTCCTTCAGGAAAAAGTGGCAGGATCTCTTGCAAGTGCATTCCTCTCAGTAGTGTTCCCCTTCGCCATCCCCCTCTACCCCATTTATTTGTCAAGCCAAGAGTCCAAACTCTGTGTAAGCTCTGCGTTGGTCAGTGCTGAATTGTACACAGACTGAATGATCTGTTCTCCTCCCACATGTCACGGTCTTTAGGCCTGGCAATTGGCTGCTCGGGCCTGAACTTTGCATCCTGAGTGAATAGAGAAAAGGTCACATCCTTCCTCATACCCACTGGGTATTTCTGAAGGTACTCGCAGATGAATTGAGCAGCACTGGTAAGGTGTCCATTCAGGGCAACATTACAGCTTCTTTGAAAAGTACATTTTGCACTTCTCATTGATATTTTAATCTCACCCTCTTGACTCTTTATGTTCATCTGTTGGATTCATGGGTTCAAACCCTGTGTAATGTTCGTATCAATTCTATGTTGGAGCATACAGAGTGTTTCACGACTTGCTTCTACCATGTGGCGGTGTTCGGGCCTGGAAATCGGCTACTAGGCCTAAGCACTGTATCTGGAAGAATAGAGACAAGGTCACATTCTCGCCATACCCTGGAGCAACGGGTATTTCTAAAGGCTCTGAGAGGTTATTGGGGGCAGCGGGGGGAGTAGGACAAAGGTAAGTGGGTGTGGGCAGCTATTCAAGAGAATGTATCAATTTTTCCTACGTGACAGGTTCTCTTAAAAGCTCATCTCTCCAACCCCCAACTGATAGTCACTTTCACCGCATCCCCTTGATACCGCACTCCCCTGGACCTAAACCCCTTTAGCAAGCTCTGTATTGGTCAGTTTTGGAGCTTGTACAGGGTTAATAATGATCCCTCCACATGGCAGTGTTTGGTACTGGTGATTGACTGATAGGACTAACCACTGCATCTAGGTAATGCCAGTGGGTGGGGGTAGCTTTTCATGAGAACCACCTCCACCAATAATGGGTAAAGTGATAGATTCTTTTTAAATGATAATTTCATCTTTAGTGAAGTTGCCCTCTAATTAATCCCTTCATTCGTCTGAGTGCAGCCCACCTGGGATAATTATCTTCCTCAATCCAGCAATCCTTACTTTGACAATCCAATTAATTCCTGTGAGTAGCCATGTTCATGGCAGTCATTAGCGGTTCAGCATTGTACAGCTCGCCCACAGGAACAAATGAGACCATGGTGCACATGTGCAAAATGAGGCACCAGCCTAGATCTTGTCAGACAAATGATCGCTGGATTGGAGGCAAACTTCACAGAGGTATGGGAAAGGGGGGATTAATTAAAGGGCAGCTTCCACATAGTTGATGCAGTTTAAAGTGTATGCAAACCCGAACAATGAACTGCTTGTATTTTTTTCCTTTATGGTCTGTTAAATATACAATTGAAAGCATTTTGTTATATCTGTTTGATAAGTGTAAAAAAATAAAAATTTAGTGTGTTGCTGCTAGGCTGTAACTAGCATGAGCATTTGTTTACATTTCTTTTACAGGCTTTGCAGGTCTTCACTAAGCTTGGGGGGTTGATTGTTTCAGGAAATTTCAATCACATTTATTTCTATTGAAATGTATTAACAAGTACTGTGAAACGCAAAATGGATGCTACCTATGTTTCCAGAAATGAATTGGAACGCAAGGCAATTACGAATGTGATTGAAATTTCCTGTTCAGGATTTAAATTGCCCATTTGGAAGTAAAAGCAAACTACGCCGTTCTGACGAAGCCCCGGTGGGGGAAAAACGCGTAAAGGAATAGCGTGGTGTTTGCCTTTCACCTCGGACTATGGATACCTCTATACCAGAATCTATCTCATACATATGAGCGACTCAAACATGATTCCTACATGACATCTGGATTGATATTATGGATGCAGACTGACACCTTGACCCTCCCCCAATGTTTTCCTGAAGTTACCGGAGGAATCATCTGTTCTTGTGAGTATCATACAAGTGGATTTAAACTTGCATTTATCTGTATGGCCATAACATGCTGCCCAGAACTCACTGGAATCATTACTGTTTGGGACGTAACAACTCATCGAAAAGGTCTGTGTCCTCGGATATTATCTGCTTAGAGCCCATTGGCTATCCACCTATCTTCACTCTTAATGACAAGAGTTGGACTGTGGCTTTCTGATTTTTGCCATTGTGATGTGTGCTACGTACAGATTTTCATCCTGCTATAAAGTATCCCTGTGATTTGATCCTGCCTTTGAGTTTGAGGTGATATGCTCTCCCCACATACACTATACCATTGGATCTCATTTTGGGTTCGGACGCTGAAGGGACCCACATTAATCCCTTTATATACGTTTAACCGAGGTTACAGATAGTGCAATACTTACCTTTTACAGGTTTTTAGTATGATCCATTGTGTGCTTTATTTTGTTTGTTAAAGACATTATATTTTTTATATACATGACAACATAGTTGCAGCATGAATTGAGTGGTGAGATCTCCTTTAACCCCTTCGTGACGGGAGACGTACACTGTACGTCCAGCCACAAAGGGACCAAATGACTTGTCACGTACCTGTGGATTTTTTGATAAACGTTTTGGAGACCCACCACTGATTTAATGATATATACTATTTTGTGATTGGAACCTTCCTTCCCCTGTGTATATATAAAGTATATTGGTATCTTGTGCTGGGGGTCCATCTAGGAGCAGGGAATGTTTGCATGGGCAGGGTTGGTGCTGGTAAGGATATGCTGGCTGTTGTGGTGGTGGTTGGGGTGTTGGAATTGGAGGTGGATGTGCAAGAGGTGGGAGAGAGGTAGGTTGAGGCTGAGGTGGTGCACTGTAGGATCGAGATTTACTAGTTGCGGGAATAAACAAGGTGATGTAGTTTGTCACCTTTGTCCTCATTTCCCTCTGGCACTCTTCTGGCACCTTTCAAAAAGTCCACCAGGCTGAATAAGAAGTGGACAGCTGGAGTGTCCTTTATAGGATGTTGCACCATCCTGGATATGAATAGAACAGACAATAAATCCTCAGATTTATACAAGCATAAATAAATGTGTATATGAAATAAAGTCAAATAAAATCTAATAAATTCATATGGGATGTGTTGCTGTCTTCTTTATATAGTGTGTCAATAACTATCAAATATATATGTAAACACAGACAAAAAAGGGGTAAATCACTGCGTGAACTGTGTACTATAAACTGAATATATAAAAAAGAGAGATATAATGGATGTAACTTCATCCACAATCATATATACAGTGCAACCAGGTGCGTACGTAAGTGACAACACGTTAATAAATTGAATTGATCTAAATTGTGTATAATAATGAACGATGTAAAATCCAAAGATAATATACAAAAGAAGGAAATGTCCTAATATTGGAAAAACATATTTTCAGCTGATGGGGAACTTGGGGGGATGAATCTCAATTGGAGGTGCCAAGGTAGGTCAGAAGGACCGGAGACCCCCGTAGGGAATACACTCACCATATCCTGGAGGAACAAGAGCCGTCTTTTTTCCGGGAAAGAGGAAGGCGGTTAGTAATCCATCCGTCTTTAGCGGTCAGGTGTTGCGATCTCTTCCCAGTTCTGATATCTTTAGTCAAGGAGCCGTTGTTTTAGCCGAAAATAGGTTTCTTGTACGGCTTCAGGGATTACCACGGTTCCTGTTCTCGGAGTGAGTGCAGGTAATGAAGGAGCATCTGCCGTCTTAGCCGTGGGGAAATTTCCTGTGCAGCTTCCCGGAGTTTTACCCCCATGTGTTTGTACCATGTGTCTGGCAATTGGAGATCTTAAATCTCGTGCCTTTTAATGTCAGAGATATGATCAGAGATTCTGTTTTTTAACATTCTTTTTGTTTTTCCTACATAGAACATGTCACACTTGCAGATCAAGAAATATATGACCCCCTGGTTTCACAGTTGGCAAAGTGTTTGCTTCAAATGTTTTGACCCCTAGGTGTTATAATCTCTGATCCTACCTGAATGAAGCTGCAAAACTTGCCCTTCTGGCATTGATATGTACCTGGGTATTTACAACAGGATAGTTTTTTCTGTTACTTTTATACTCACTAGTGGTCAATTTGTCTTTTAACTGCTTGAAAACCAGGTGTTTACACCCCCCTTCCTGGCCAGGCCATTTTTCAGTATTCTGCGCTGTGGTACTTTTGACTGACGTTTATTCCGTCATGCAAAGCTGTACTGAAATTCATTTTATACCATTTTTTGGGGACAGATAGAGCTTTCTTTTGGTGGTATTTAATTACCACTACGGGTTTTATTTTTTACTATAATTAGGAAAAATTACTGAAATTTTTTTTTACATTATGTTAGGAAACATTTATTATTACCCAGTTTTTCGGTAAAATATAAAAGTCGGGGTCACGTCGGCTAAATATACACCAAACATGTCAAGCTTTAAAATTGCGCGCACCCGCGAAATCGCAGAAAACTACCATGCCCCCAATTGGCCATATGCGACACTTTAAAAGCTTTTACCGCTCATCAGTTTAGTGTTATCAGTGATTGATGGCCCCAGAATGATTGCTCTCACTCTGATGTTCGCGGCGATATGTAACATGTGCGGCGTAATGGGCGCAATCGTCTTTTTTGCACGTATGCGATCCCCGACGCATGTTTGCATGAGTGTATATATGGGTGGGGACTTTACATTTTTTTTTAATTCTTTTTCATGTGTAACTTAAAAAAATGTTTTTTTTTGGGGGGGTTGGACTAATTTTTTTCCTATTTTTTTTTCCTATTTTTTTTTCCCCCCACTAAACTGTATTGCTATCACATACGGGGGCTAATAAAATCCCCCTATGTGATAGCAAAATATGTGACAGGTCCTTTTTATGGAGACTTTAGGGGTCTCCAAGACCCCTAATGTCACCTAGAACCCCCAAAAGAAGCTGATGAAGCACATATCTGCTCCATCAGCTTCTTTCCAGCTTCTGAAGCTGGAGAGTGACAAGAATGTGGAAGTGATGTAATATACAACACTTCCCCATTCTTGCAGAGCAGAGGGGACCAGAGGGAGCTCGTGTAACGATCTCCCTCTGATCCTCTGTGACACAGGCGCCATGCTGATCCCGGGCTCGCACCGGGCACAGCGGAGCCCGGGATCAGCGGGACAACATTTTTTTAAGTTGATGATCTACAGTTTGTAAAATGATTTGTAGAATAAAAGATACATTTTACTATTCTACTTCGTGATAGTATTTATTTTTTTGGCTGTAGCTATAATCATTCTTACTTAAGTGATGTCAGTCCATATTAACCTGTCTTGCTACCTGTGTAGTGTGAGTATGCTTCAGTCCTGTTAATGGAGTTCATAAAATTAAGCAGCACAAATGTTATTTTTTACAGCACAAGCGTAGCACTAACCAACCAGCCCGGTTTCGTGTCTTTTGGCTGTTGCGGGGGGCTGGTGATGTCATCATCTTAAAAAAAACAATTGCTATTATCTTACAAATAAAAGCAGCACAGGTGTTAATTTTTACAGCACAAACCAGCACAAATGTAGCGCTAACCAACCAGTCCGGTTTCGTGTCTTTTGGCTGTGGTGGGGGGCTGGGTGACCTTTGGTGACCTTTAATAAATGGTTAATAACTCAAAAATGAAAGGAGGTAGAATGAAGCTTTAAATGGCACAAACCAGCACAAACGTAACACTAACCATCAAGCCCGGTTTCGTGTATTTTGGCTGTGATGGGGGCTGAGTGACCTTTTAATAAATGGTTAATAACTTGACAACGAAAGGAGATACAATGGAGATTTAAATGGCACAAACCAGCACAAACGTAGCACTAACCATCCAGAAAGTTTCATGTCTTTTTGCTGTTGTAGGGGGGCTGGTGATGTCATCATCTTGAAACAAACAATTGCTATTATCTTTAAAATAAAAGCAGCACAAATGTTAATTTTTGCGGCACAAAACAGCACAAACGTAGCACTAAAGAAACACACTGGAGTTTTTGTTTGTGCCGATTGAAGGGGGGCCAGCTTCGCTGAGCGTGCTTAATGTCCTGCAAGTTGAGAGGTGGGGCCTCCATGGATTGGACTTGTTTTTTCAGCACATCCCACAGATGCTTGATTCGATTGAGAGCTTGCGAATTCAGAGGCCAAGTCAAGACCTCACACTCATGTTACTCGAAAAATTCTTGAACCATTTTTGCAGTGTGGCAGGGTGCATTATCATGCTGAAAGAGGCCACTGCCATCAGGGAATACCATTTCTATGAAGGGGATCACTTGGTTAGCACAAATGTTTAGGTAGGTGGTACATGTCGAGGTAGTATCCACATGAATGGCAGGACCCAAGGTTTCCCAGCAGAACATTGCCCAAAGCATTACACTGCTTCTGCTAGATTGCCTTTTTACCATAGTGCATCCTGGTGTCATCTCTTCCCCAGGTAAGCAACACACACCTGGCCCTCCACATGATGTAAAAGAAAATGTGATTCATCAGACCAGCTACCGTCTTTCATTGCTCTGTGGTCCAGTTCTGGTGCTTACGTGCCCGTTGTAGGTACTTTTGGTGGTTGACACGGCTCAGCATGGGCACCCTGACCGGTCTGTGGCTATGCAGACCCATATGCAATAAACTGAGAAGCACTGTGTGTTCAGGCACCTTTCTATCGGAACTGGCATTAACTCTTTTAGCCATTTGTGCTACTGTAGCTCATCTTTTGGATCGGACTACACGGGCCAGCCTTCAAACCCCACGTGCATCAGTGAGCCTTGGCCGCCCATGACCCTGTCGCTGGTTCACTGTTTTTTTTCCTTTTTGGTAGGTCCTGACCACTGGAGACTGGGAACATCCCACAAGAGCTGCAGTTTTGGAGTTGCTCTGACCCAGTTGTCTAGCCATCACAATTTGGCACTTGTTGCACAAATCTTTACGCTTGCCCATTTTTTTTTTTCTACATCCAAATTCCTGACAAAGATTTATATGAATATAATTAGTTTCCTTGAAGTGGGAACCTCCCAGAAAACATATTATGCCATGTATATATGAAACTACTGTACTTTATGGCTGATGATTTAGAAATACTCATCTTTAAAAGCACCCATCCCATAACATGATGAAAATAAGATTATACACAGTTGTGGGTGAGTAACAAACACAAGGAAGAACCTAAATAAATAACAGGGTATGAGCTGTGAACCATTTAGCTGACACACAAAGGAAAACCAATCCTGAGCTATTTATGAGAATAAATTACATTGAAGTGATTGATGGCTAACAATTTAGATCTGACATTATTTATACCTTTTAAAATGTTATACAGGTTCCTTTTAATTATTCGTTAGGTTAAGTCTTCAAAGACGTAATCTAATAAGGAAGAGCAATGGATGAATCACCTGCAACTTTTGATGTTAACAAAAATCCTCTTGGATTGAATAGGCAGTATGTTTTGCACAATTGCGGCAAAAACTAGCTGTGTGCATGTAATCCATTCTAAAGTAATTTCTTCTGTTTTTCTCCCTACTGTCTGGACATCTTGCCTTGCTATTGAATCCTTGGTACCTTGAAATTAATCAATCTCTGCTTAGCCAATTATGTTACTGACTAGGCAACCCAAGCCTGGGATCTTTCATTACAATATCTGTCCCTCCAGTGCTCTATAGTTAACTTAAATAGTATGGATACGGGTGATAGGTACTCTTCCTTATGTTTTGGATAATGTTATTACATTTTTCTGTTTTTATTGAATAAGAGTTATGTAAATACAGGCTGGCAATACAATTTTGTTTTAACGTAATAAGAGTTTATTGAACATTTTCACATACAAACGCAAAAGAAAAAGTATTCATGAACAAATGAGCAATAAGAGATATCAGGATAATATACAATAGGTCATAAATAAGAGATTTATAAATCAAAGTGGATAACAAAGTAATAGGAAATCAGTATGCAGGAGCTCACATTATGGAGATTGTTCGATATAAAGGTGCAGGTCCATTTAGAACGAAGAGAGCGGGCTAACATTTTTCCGCATTTGCACCATGCTCAAAGAAGGGACGTTTTAAGGAGTCTCTATGTTTTAGGGCGGCTTGGTTAAGGAGTGTGCAAAGCTGGGTTCTTTTTTGAGTTAGAGTTTATCAGAATGTGGAATCAGAGGTAGATTTATGGCGATGTTCTAGAATTTGTATTTATTGAAGTAGGGAATTTATGGCAGAAGATCTTTCTTTTTTATGGTGGGATCAGTGCAACACATTTAGGGTTTCCCATTTCAGGGGGGAGGGCGCTGGATCATGCGCGTGTATTTAGAGAAAATCATAGATGGCGGATTGGTCAGCTATCAAAGTGGTCAGATCATTCAATAGTAATTCATTAAGGCGCCAGCTCAGTGCGGGGGAGAGAAACTGGAAAGGTTAGGTATAGAGAGACAGGGTGATGGTCGGACCATATATGAGCATCAATGGAGGTGAAGGGGAAATTGGAACAACCATTTTGTTTATAACATATTTTGTTTTAATCAAGTTTTGCCTAACATCCTGCATTTACGTTATGTCCACCCAAGAATGCCTCTTTAACTTTATTTACAAGGAAATCGGTTCCTGTGTACAACAGAGGTCCTTTTAGAAGAATCATAAACAACATGTGTTTGTCACTTCTGCAGATGTCATCAGAAAGATTTACATTTCAAAGGACATAGAGGGTCAGGTTCCCACCCAACTTAGACCCTATATACAGAATATTGTATTAGGACCATAGCCAGTCAGAACAATGATGATCCCAATGCTATGTATTGAATAACTCTCCATGAATGCATGTACAATAAATACATTTACTTTTTAATATGGCCTCAACAGTCAACGTTATTGAAACCCCTGAGTTTGGGTTTCCCTGACAGAGGCTTTGGGTTTCCAGGTAAGCAGGTGGTGGGATATTAAAAAAAATAGTCCAGCCTGCTGTGTGTAAAATTAGCCATATATCAGAGAGTTGAAAGGAATTAAGTTTCTTTTTCAATTTATTGGGATGAGAGAGAGGTATTTGTGACTTGCCATAAGAGGTGTCCATTGACTGATCAAGTGTTAGATTGAAATCACCACCTACTATAAGAGCTCCTTCCACAAATACCTCTGATTTAAGTAAAATATCCATCAAGGTGGATTCATTGTGATTTGGCAAATAAATATTGACTAGAGCAGTTTTGGGAAAGGGTTCCCTTTTAGGAATATGCATCTCCCTTCCTCATCACGCTCAACCTGTGTCAGTTGAAAGGAAATTGACAAGTGAAAACAGATGGTTACACCTTTTGGTTTTGCTAGTGGGATTATTACTGACAAAAACATCTTGATAATAACGAGACTGTAAAACAGGAGGATTTGGGTCTCTAAACTGGGTCTCTTGTAAAAAAAAAAAAGGACATGAGCCCTACGTTTTGTGCATGTGATCTAAAACTTAAAGTCTTTTCCGAAGATCATTAAGGACTCTAAATTTAGAGTAGCCATGATAAATAAGAAAACATCGTAATAAGAGTCTGAGGAACACTGCTTGGAGTGAAAGAAAAGAGAAGGAAGAATACAAAAAAGTGAGAGAAGAAAAAAGGGGGAGCAAGAACAGAGAATATAGAGAGTGTAAGACATAAATTACAGTCTAACTGCTCAACGGGATAAAACCCAAGTTGTATACGTCAGAACCCGCCAGTAGGATCAAGGACGTATAACCTATGTGGAGGAAAGAGCTGCCAATCAGGAGGCAGCCACAACTGGACCAGTCATCCAATAAAAATGTTAACATGTAAACCATATAAATAAGTGCCAAATGGTAAAAAAAAGAAGAGGGTAGTAAGCAAGAACCTTATCTAATATCAAATTACAATAAACCAATAAGTAAGAAAGCTACTCGTATATTCAGAGACATGGTTAAGACTCAAAAACTTGAAATGCTGGGTAAGTGGATATAAAGAAAGAAACAAAAATATTTAAGATGGTATGGCATAAGAGCAATAAGGATGGGCAACCCAGTGAAAGTATCATGTCCATCAGTGCCAATTGATCCAATGGGAATGCTCTAAAAAAAACTTACGAAATGGAGATCCACGTGGTGCAAAGTTCTCTCAGCAGAGAAAGCCGACCAGCATATTCAAGTTGTTTCAGGAACTAAATTAAAAGTTCCCAGAAGATACAGCAGCAGGAATCCAGGCACTTCTTCTTGGAGAGGACCGTCATCCACTGTTGCAGTTGGGCCAGTTTGGTCAAGGGGCGCAGAGCCCTGCGTCTTGCCAGTGTGCGTTGAGGGCGGTTAGGGAAAAGAGTGATTTCTGCCCTACAAAGTCCAAATAATGCCTGTCTCTGGCTTTACATAGAATCTCTTGTGTTTGTTTAAAGAAATTGATTCTGCAGAGCACATCGCGAGGCTGAGCCAGTGAGGGGTTCTTATAACCCAGGGTGTGGTGGACTCTATCAATTTCAATAGGATCTGTAGCAGAGCAATCCAAAAGCATGTTAAAGATCCTTTGGACCATACGCTCCAGGTCTGCTGCACCTGTGGCTTCTGGAAAACCACGGATCCTTTTGTAATGTTTGTAAGTTCTGGTGCTGTTCTGAAGCCAGAGACTGTAAGGCTTCAATTGCAGATACAGTTGTGTGAAAAGGTGTTGGCCCCCTTCCTGATTGATTTTTCATTGTTTTGCACGTTTGTCACACGTTAATGTTTCAGATCATCAAACAAATTTAAATATTAGTCAAAAATAACACAAGTAAACACTGTGATGATGATGGGGGATTTGAGTCTGAATATTGCAAAATAGAATTTGTTTGTTTCCCCAGTCAGAGCACCTGCAGGTCTTCATTTAGAACTGACAGGTCCCTCCACATTCCACAGAAGAGATGCTCTGGCTGTGATCTTTTATTGCCCAGTCCGAGTGAAATTCAAACATATCTCTGCTAATCCTTTTATGGCTGTCGTAATTAAAGGCCCTCCCATATATTACGAGTGGACATTTAATATCAACAATCGTGTCTGAAGAGGGGGTGACCTCGCATTCTCTCTAAAAGTCATAAAACCTGAGGTTGAAAATCAAGTTACATTTACATTTTATTAATTTGAAATTGGGTGGGAATAGATAAACTAAAGGTTCATCCTCCGCCTGCTTTCCCGCCCCAACCCTGCCTAGGGGCTGGCTTCGGGACACCCCCTAAGAGGGGCTTATAAAATATGGTGGAAGTTTGGGTAAAGGGTTAACTGCGGAGTTACCCAACCCTGGTGACTATCACACTCAGTCTTCTGGCCTGAGATTGTGTCCTGCGAGCTGGGAAATCTCTGTGAAGGGTGAGGCTGAGAGTGCTATCGCCATGTCCTTGTGACGCTCACGCTCAGTTCAGACTTGTGTATGGTAACGTGGGTTTGACGTACAGCCGGTTTGGGCCAGGTGTACGTCACAAACACAACATGCAATTTTTAAAGGAAGGTTTTTATTATTAGGGGAAAACAAAAATTAAACCCACATGGCCCTGTGTGAAAAAGTGTTTGCCCCCTAAACCTAATAACTGGTTGGGCCACCCTTAGCAGCAAGAACTGCAATCAAGCGTTTGCGATAACATGCAATGAGTCTGTTACAGCACTGTGCAGGAATTTTGGTACACTCATCTTTGCAGAATTGTTGTAATTCAGCCACATTGGAAGGTTTTCAAGCATGAACCGCCTTTTTAAGGTCATGCCACAGCATCTCAATAGGATTCCAGGGTCGCCCCTGGAAAAGCACCTTGGCCCCACGCCGATGGGGACAAGGGCCTCTTCCCCTTGGCTGTGGGGGTGCGTGCAGGGGGGCTTATTCACATCAGGGTAGCCCTTTTAATAGAGGGGCACCCAGATGCGCCCCCCCTCCCCTTGTGAATGAAAAGTGTTAAATAAAAGTTTGACAAAAGAGGCCAGATTTTTGAAAAAAATCCTTTATTTGCACAAAAAAACAGACACGTTTTTGAAAAGTTTTTTTTTACCCCCCCCCCAAAAAAAAAATTGATCCACTGACGTAATCCAGGGTCAATCACGACGCCCAGCGTTTTCCACCACGACTCGATGAAGTAAAAAACAATAGAAAATAAATAGAAATAATAAAAAATAAATAATGAACGCCGACCTGTCCGCTGCAACAAACACCCTCCGCAGAATGGCATTTTGACAGATGCCGGTAACATATAAACATTTGGGCGGAGCTAGCTGTGACAGCTAGCTCCGCCCAACTATTTACAGTTGTAACAGGTGAGCCATGATTGGGCAGAGTCATCATGACTTTTCCCAATCACGGCTCTCACAGTTCTTTGTGCCCTGATTGGACAAAGTCTTGCACCTGACCTGTGGTCAGGTGCAAGGCTTTAGCCAATCAGGGCTCACAAGGCACAGTGCCCTGTGCGGGGTGCTCGGTGGGAGAACGGCCCGCCGAACACCCTGACAGTTTGTCGAACAGCCGATGTTCGTGTCGAACTCGCGTTAGGCTCGAACATTGAGTCCAACCCTGCTCTTAAGTAGCCAGGTGACAGCGCTTTAGTGTGGTGTTAAGTGGCTCTGTTGACCAGTCCTCTTAACAACATAATGGATTATGTAAACCTAAACTTTTAAATGATTCAAAAATATTTATTAAATCTTGGATAAGAAATATTATTTTCTTTCTATTTTGAATGTTTTTGCAAAAGAGACAAATACTTCCTGCCACATTAAAGGAGAACTATGGGGTTAGGGCTTTTCCCCATAGTTCTCCTTAGGGTAACGGGAGGACACAAACTAGCGTCCTCCCGTCACCCAAAGCTCCGTATACTGCGAGCTGTATTCTGAGACGGCGCAGCTGAAGCGGATCCCGACAATTATGTCTGGATCCGCCCAGCTGCGTGAGATTTGTCATGTGCATTTCATGTAGACAAATTACATACGGTAGAAAATAATTGGTAATATGATTTTGAATTGTGAACCTTGTGTTTGCTGTTGTATGTTTGAATGCTTTTCCAAGTACTGCAGTAAAAACCATAAACTAGAACCGGAAAGACATTTTCTATTCTTGCCTATGTGTTTCTCTTAAATTTTACGATGTTATGATGAGCATGTAGTTAATTTGTTTTACAGCATATAATTGTATGTCATTTTTATTCTATAAAGTCAAATCATTTCAGTAAGGTTTAATTTTATTCAGTATAAGCTCCTGAATCAAACATATGACAGAGAAGCAACCCTGTTAATGATCAGTATCAACTTCAGCGCAATTATGCTGTGACTTAGCTTTGTTTGAATGTACTGAAACATCAGATTCTATTATATTTTACGTATATTTTGTATTGGATATTAGGGGAGTGCTTTTCATACTGTTTTTTTTCACGGTTATGGGACACTGGACATGGCACGTTAATTCATGATATCATAAATGATTAAGGAAAAATGTGCTTACAGCCAAACTGCAGCCCTACCCTCCGTCTTGTACAGTACAGGTTGGTTTCTCTCAACAGTCACCATTAAAAGCCACAGCAAGCCACATAGATCCCACCTTATTTTTCGACCTGAAAGACGTCCAGCATCATCTATCACTTTCCTTCGTAGCCTTCCTGTCCCTTGCCCCCTTGTTTTTATTAAATGAATTTCAGTTCATTTAATTTAAGGCATATGGCTGTCTGCATAGCTCTTTCCAAGAGCCAACTCACACGCTTTTGTCAGGGCTGAGGTCTTTTAATGAATGTTCAGACAAGATACTGTGGTGGTTTTGGAAGGCTATGAACATCACCCTGCTGGCCTCTCCCACCAGCCATTATCTGTCTGCATTGCATAGAGAAACACAGAGACCACAGTGATTATGTCAAAAATGCATCTAAAATAAAGAACGTAAATAAAAAGGTTTTTTTTTTTTTATAATTCATTAGCATGTTGATGAAGGGGGAGGGAGAAGCCAGGGAAGGCAAAATATAAGCAGGGTAAACTTCAGATTTTAATATTCTTAGTTATTTAAATCCACTTCAATGATCAGCTGATATTTATTTTAGAGAGGTTACAATGACTTGGTACAGTGATTTACCACTATATCATAAAATAACTATGGCTAATTTAAAACCAATTTTTCTTTGAAGGTATGGACTTTTTTTTCATATCAATATCTTTTTGTAGTGAAATATATGAGGTAAATAGGGGAGGAAGAGATGAGACTGTGAATTTTTTTTTGTTTTGTTTAGGGTTGGGAGGGGTTTTGAGTTCTCGGGTTTTTGTTTTGTTTTTTTCTTTGTAGCGGAGACCCTTAAGGTTAATACATTAACACAGATATACTTGGTTTCACCATATGAGCATCATTTGGTCAAGCAGGCCCAGACTAGCCATCGGGCATAGCGAGCTGGGCCAGGCCTGCCATGGGTCACCCTGTCCCTGAGCTCCCTACACGCAGCCCACCATGACCACACCACCTGCGTGCAGGGAGTAAGGCTGCCAGCTCACAGCCATCCGGTCCCCCGGAGCCCGCACTGTCCCAGCTAGTACGGCGTTAGCCTTTGTTCCCAGCAGAGTGTTGGCCTTAGTTCCCAGCCACGCTCTAAGCTGCGGCTGAGCCGGAATGGAGGGGAGCTCGTTGCTGGGGTAACTCGATGCTAAGCCAGGACCCCAAGACCTTGCTCGGTATTCTTCTTGTGTGCTGAAGAGGCTCCACAGACCAGTTCCCACACAACATGCACGGTTACCCTTCCCTGCAGACCCTTCTCCTGCTACAGAGTGACCGGCTGCCCTAAGCGTGATTTGTAAGCCTATCCTTGCTGTACTGTATTTTCGTTTACCCTGTACTGCACCCAGATTGCTGCCCTGCAACCCTGGATTCTATCCTTGCTGTACTCTATTGCACTGTGCCCCTTAATAAAGAATCCCCTAGCTAAGGGTCTTAAAGGCCACTCCCGTCACAGGGTCGAACACAAGCAGAGCCCGGAACTATTTCTGATGCCGGAATTGCCAAATCCGAAAACTAAAATGAGAGCAGCGTGGAGGGTGAGCAGCGTGCTGGAAGTCAATGTGTTACTTGCTGGATCACAGAGAAGCAGGGCACTGACGATTGTCAGTGTTATAGTTAGAATCTGCAGGACACTGTTACAGTAATAATCTCCTGGGTACTGTTGTGGTAATAATCTATGGTGCACAGTTGTAGCAATAATATGCTGGGTACTGTTGTAGTAATAATCTGCTGGGTGCTGGTGTAGTAAGAATCTGCAGGGAGCTGTTGTGGTAATAATCTGCAGGATACTGTTGTAATAATCTACTGGGCACTGTTGTAGTAACCTGCTGGGTACTATTGTAGTCGTAATAATCTGCGGGGCACTGTTGTAGTAACCTGCTGGGTACTATTGTAGTAGTAATAATCTGCGGGGCACTGTTGTAGTAACCTGCTGGGTACTATTGTAGTAGTAATAATCTACTGGGCACTGTTGTAGTAACATGCTGGGTACTATTGTAGTCGTAATAATCTGCGGGGCACTGTTGTAGTAACCTGCTGGGTACTATTGTAGTTGTAATAATCTGCTGGGCAATGTTGCAATAATCTGCCGGGTACTGTTGTAGTAATAATCTGCTGGGCACTGTAGTAGTAATAATCTGCTGGGCACTGTAGTAGTAATAATTTGCTGGGTGCTGTTGTTCGAACCTGCTGGATACTGTTCTTGTAATCTGCTGGGCACGGTTGTGGTGATCTGCTGGGCGCTGTTGTAGCAATAATCTGCTGGGCGCTGTTGTAGCAATAATCTGCTGGGCACTGTTGCAGCAATAATCTGCTGGGCGCTGTTGTAGCAATAATCTGCTGGGTGCTGTTGTAGTAATAATCTGCTGGGTGCTGTTGTAGTAATAATCTGCTGAGAGCTGATGTAGTAATAATCTGCTGGGTGTTGTTGTAGTAATAATCTGCAGGGTACTATTGTAATAATCTGTGGGGAGCTAGTGAAGAAGCTGCCTATGGTCTTGATAACGGTGATCTTGGGACGTGTCTCGAGGAGATCCTCTTTCTCAAGCTCAAATGGAAAGGTTTCCATTTGAGCTTGAGTAAGAGGATCTTCTCGAAATGCGTCGCTCTTTCACCACCGTTCCGTGCACGTTCTTCCCCAGCCTTCTGTCACTTTCACTCCATCACGTCCCAAGATCACCGTTATCAAGACCATAGGCAGCTTCTTCACTAGCACACACAGCATTCAGTTTATATTGATTCTTCATCCATCCCTTCACTTGCCGGGAGACACTGAACACGTCTCGCATCGCTAACACTCCAAGAGGGCACTCCATGTCAGAACCTCGGCTCCCCAAGTAAGTCCTCAATCCTTTGTTTTTTGATGAATTTTTGTTCTCTCCACCCGTCACACATAGCACTGTTTGTTCCTATACCCTCCACACTCCCAGGATTTGCGCTCTTATTGCCTCTTTTTTATAGTAATAATCTGCGGGGTACTGTTATAATAATATATTGGGTACGGTTGTAGTAATAATCTGCTATAGTAATAATCTGCGGGGTACTGTTGTAATAATCTGTGTGGGTACTGCTATAGTAATAATCTGCGGGGTACTGTTGTAGCAATAATCTTCTGAGTTCTGCTGGGGTACTGTTGTACTGAATAGAAAAAGGACGCTGTACTTACCAGAGACTCGTAAGCCCCCCATGTGATAACAATTAAAGTAAAGTTAAAAATAAAATTAAATAAATGTAAAAATTTTTTTTAAAATGTAAGTCCCCCGCCCCTGTGAGCACGCACATCGTCACGTAAACACGCGTCGGGTGCGCCTACGTATGAAAATGATTGTGCTACACATGTTGGCTATCGCCCCGCACGCCTGAGAACAATAATTCTAGGGCCAATATTTACACGAATCTCTAAACTGATGACCTGTAGCGGCATATAGGGACTTTTTAGTGTACTAAATTCTGTCACAGTTTCACGGATGCACACAATTTTGTAACCTGGACATGTTGGGTATCTATTTACTCGTAACCTCATCTTTTATATTTTACCCAAAAAATGGTTTTATATAGCGTTCTGGGGCACTAAATTTAACTTAAGTGCATTTTTCGCAAACTTTTTGGGTTTGATAATAAGTTGTGCTAATGTCGCGCAACATAAACATTTGCAACTGCCGCCATTTTATTTTATAGGGTCTTGGCTTTCAGAAAATATATAATATTTGGGGTTTTGAAGTAATTTTCAGGCCTCAAATGTGAATTATGACATGTAAAAAAAATGAAAAAAAGGGCTTTATCCTTAAGGGGTTAAGAGACTACTAACTTATATATATACTGATATTTTGTGTGTACCTCGGTCTCAAAAATGTGGTCCCTTAATATGAAAACAGTGCATTGGTGGTTCAAAGTAAATGTGCAGCTGTGCCATAGTCCTTATTTGAAAATGAGTAATATGCTGATAGGAGGATAGAGCAGTAAAACAAAATGCTTTGTCTATATTTTGTTAATCCCATGATGGCATACATGAAAAACCAACAATTAACCATGTAGAGAACAAGTGATGCATTGCAAAAAGCAGTAAATTGTTTTTTATTGGGCCAGTTTCATTAACATGAGATAAAAAGATGCAGGTTTTACCCAATATAATGGGATGGGTGGGGTTTATTAGTAGCTCTGGCTTTGGCACGCATGTGATATCTTCATTTATCACAGCAAAAGTTGGCTTGGCCTTGGCAAGGATCACAGGGATCAGGACAGCAGGAGACCGGAACGACACTGTAGTTGCACGGGTTGCATGGATCTACCAAAATAGAAATGCTTAATTAGTAATAGTTCAACCTAAAGCATCAGTACAGCTCCACTGAGATTTTCCATTTGAATCCAACATCCTTTTTTGAGGTTATATAACAAATGAGATATCCTACAAACCTTACTAAACCGTTCTTTCTTTGGGTATGTGTGATC
>NW_017306972.1:277522-288904 GCF_000935625.1 Nanorana parkeri
TATGTATGTATGTATGTATATATATATATATATGTGTGTGTGTGTGTGTATATATCTATATCTCTATAGAGATATAGATATAGATAGATATATATCTATCTAGAAAAACATTGTCATGTATTTTGACTGCAGCAGTCAAAATAGACGGACTGCATCACAACTGCATATGGTGTTAACTGGCCCTTAGGCAGCACTGTTTTTGCCCGTTTTCGTACGCGCCTGTTCAGCGTTCATTTATTTGCGCGTTGTGCACATTTTGAGGGGCATTTGTACGCTCGTACATGAAGCCGCACGTTTTGACTGGCAGCTTATGAAACATTGTGGGCATTGGACGAACGCGCATTTAAACATACAAAAACGCACACGAAAATGTGCAACATGCTTCTGCCACGTGTTTTCAGGTGTTTCCATTGAAGTCTATGGGGCGCTTTTAACTGGCCAAAGAAGCTCATGTACCTTTTTGGGTGTTTGGCGGTTTTCTGCTCAGGTATAAATAGGGGCCATTGAAAATCATGGGATTTCTTGTGCTGGGCATTTACAAGCGCTTTTTCAGCTGCTCAAAATCGCCTAGGTTTAAGTCAGTGTGATCCTGCGAACGTAAGGGAATCGTGCAGTGTATAGAAGGCGTGCGACCGTTCCTACTGTAAGGTCGCACGACTTTTGTATGTCGAGTATGTTGGAAAACCAGCCGAGAATCGTACGATTTTTGGCTGGTTTTTAACATGATCGAGAGACAACTGCCGAACGGGCCGGTGTACGCACGCGCACACTGCCTGTTCAGCATTGCAGTCATCGGAAGCCCGCCCCTCAGTAGGGTGGGCTTGCGATGATCGCAAGTACGATCTGCCTGTCCAAGATGGGCAGATCGTACGTTTTTTAAATTACTTTACAACCCTTGTATAGTGTATGGGCACCTTAAGAGACCATTTCTATTCCTTTTGTGTCTGTAGGAAAGACATGTGAAGTCTTTCCTACAGAAAATGAAGTGAAATCTCACCAATGAGACACAGTGATTTTACCTATTCTCTCCTGCATCTAAATCTAAAAAGAATTGATTGGGAGCTTGGAGATAAAAACCTGAATCCCATAGGATGTACTTAACCCATGTCATTGAAATAATGTACATTTTGTCTTGAGTCTACTTATGTGTGATGAGGAAATGGTTTAAAGTATCCACACATGTTGAATTTCTCTTAAAAAAGAAAAAAGAAAGGAAGAGGAAATAAAACCTAAAGCTTACATATAAAAACACCACTTAAATAGCTATGGTCTATATGTTTTACCTTGTGTAGTTTAATAAGATCAAAATCTTTATGATGTCAAACAATGAAATTCTTATTTCACTACTCCGTAATCACGCAATATGCACTCATCTGTTTTTCTGATCCAGCTGTGGTGAAGCTACAACTATAGTTTTTTTGTTTTGTATGTGAAGATTGAATTGTATTAAGAACAAAGATTAAAAGGGTTGTAAACAGTATTACAACACATACTGTAGAATAAAAGTTTACAAAAAACACCCCACTGGGCTACCAGTTACAGAAGGGTTTATTTTGCAGTTTGTGTCTAACCTGTAGTAGAAATGTGTATTGTCTAGGTTCCATTGTGTTTTATACCATTAATTTTGTATCTTATATGGAGTTAATTTTTATATTTCATATGAGGAGAGACTGATGCCCCCTCCTTTTTCTGTACATACATTGGGGGGAATTTATCAAAACTGGAGCAGACAAAATCTGGAGCAGCTGTGCATGGCAACCAATCAGCTTCTTTTTAATTTTCAAATCTTAACTGAACAAACTAAAGAGAGAAGCTGATTGTGACAAGTTCCCCCATTGTGACTGTGTAAAGATAAATGGCTTTTATCAAGGCTGACAGTGTGCGTGACTGGAATAAACTGTCAGACCCCAAGTTCTGATGTACGTTAACCCTGGTATAGATCTGGCCACTGGCCTTGTTCTAAGTTTGGTGTAAGCTAATATAGAAGATCTTGCCTTGCTTTATACGTATGCAATTAGTGCTTTAATGTATATAAGGAGATTCCTTTGATGAATAAATCAGAAATATCTTGATGACTGACACAAGTGTGTCTGTTGTCTTTACTTCTCAATGCAGCTGTATTCCACTGGCATACTTGTCTGATTTAATAACAGGTTCATTTCCAAGACAAACCTGAGCTCTTCTAAACACTTTTCTAAATGATTGGAGGATTGGCTTATTTTAAATTGTATTTAACATCTGAAGATGGTGATGAATGTTTTCTCATTACCTTGTTTGCGGACATAGACGGTGCCATGTTGATGATGGTGATGACCATGAGGTTTACATGCTGAAGAAGCACAAACATATGTATTAAAGAAAAACACTAGGGAACAAGTAAAATAAACTAGTGAACGTCCAATACTATTTGCAAAATCTAGCAAATGTGGTGAAATCCATTCATTTCACGTATAGCTTGTGAATTATTAAACCGCGTGACCGAGAGTTAATCAAGCTTCCACATGGGCTTCTGAGTAGGGGTACTTGTCAAGGCAAGGGAGCCCACCCACGGCGACTCACTAACCAGAGCCGGTTCCTTTTCCGAAGGAGGAGGGATGGCGCTTACTCTGGGCTGATATAACACTACCCCTGTGAACCAATTGTCCCAGTGTGTAATACCACAGCCTGCCACTGGAGGGTGATTCGCCCCAAGTTGGCTTACTGAATACTGAGCTACAAATCGTACATAAAATCTGGTTGTTGCACTCTAAGGGCTGTGTTGCAACCAAGTGATTAACACACACTAATGTGATTCCTGAAGTTATCCTTCAAGCTAGAATCCTTGTGTTGCCACTTTCCCACTGCTCACACACCCACACACACCGGACACACAACTCACGGTAGACTGCCACCACCTGCAATTTGTCCACGGACTGGTCTGCCAGGCAACCATTCACACACACACAGATCCCTGTCTGGCAAATTTGCAAACTTATACGCATTGACACTAACCTGCATACAATCTGCAAACACACAATGCAATTTCATACAGGCTAACAGCAGTGACGTTCTGTGCTGGGGGAGGCATCCCCGTCCCGCCAAAGCTTCACCCCCGTCCTGTCGAAGCTCTGCCCTGTTCCGCCAAAGCCCCGCCCCATCTTGCCAACCAAGCTGTGTGGGTAAGAGAAACGGAGGAGACAGGGAGGAGCCTCCCTGTCTCTCATTTGCTCGTCACTGGTGAGGCATCGAGATCGGATGTCCTCACTGTTTTTTTTCTTTTTTTTGATTGGACAGCTTGGACCAATGGCGCTTTGCTATTGGTCCAAGCCATCCATAGAGCTCACGCTTCTAACACAGAGTAGAGGCTGTGACAGCTCTTGCCTCACCAAGTTAGGTTACACCATCAGTGGGGAAGCCCACTGCTGTGTAACCTAACTACCTGTCAAAAGCCGGATGCAGCACTGCCTGTAATTAACAGACAGCACTCCGTCCATGACAGTTTACACACCGGGGAGGATTTCCCTGCTGTGTAACCTGTAACAATCCAATCTGAATGGAGAAAAGGCTGTCAGCTTCAGACTTGAAGCTGACACCTTTTTTCTTCATAATACTAGGTGAGGCTCTGCCTCCCCTGACCGCACTTTTCTGGTTAACAGTGAGCTTATAGCCGAGCATACAGGTACTAGTAACAATGCCCAATCTCTCTTGGAGGATGAATTTGTGGTTTACTACACAGAAAGCCACTTATTAATTTTAAAGTTTAATATCCCTAGGCGGGCAGTGCATAAGAAAATATGTACAAATGTAAAAAGAACGACATAAAAAACAATGTTGGCTACTGACTGAAATGAATAAAATAGGAGAAAAACTTTACTGTTGGGCCGTATTGTTTTTTCTGCTGGAAAACGGTGAATGCCGTGTTCTTAGAGAAAACTCTCCCAGATGAATACCAAAATTCATAGTTGCAGCTCATCAATGTATTGGGATCTGGGTGTGTCATGGGCTCTAGCCCTTTAACCAATCATTTCAGGTGGGGTGAGGGGGAGAGGTTCTGCTCTGTGCAGTGATCATGGGTTATTTGGGCCCGCCGGTTCCGATGATTGGTAGGATTTCCGATACCAGTGCTTCAGCCCGATTGAAACGAGTCACCTCATGGCTGCGGTAAGCTGACCCCAAATAACCGTTTCCGTTTTTTCCATTTTCTAGAGAATTGTCAACCTAACACCTACAATTGTTTTATTTGTATGTAGCTTATAGTATGTACTATAAGAAGGAATCAGTTTCATCTCCCTTTGGCTGATAAGTTGGATTTTATTAGAAATGAAACATAATTCCTCTGATCTATAGAGGTGACAACCATTTCCTGTTGGTAAGAAGCCAGGATATACATTTATCTTGTCTCCTGCTGTGGTCTGCAATCACAGAGTGTATGGCGGTGGCCATTTACCTTATAGGGAGCCACATAGCAGCTAGGTGTGAATTAGGCCTGAGCTGGTTTCCTGTGAATAACAGATTATAAAATCTCTGGTGTATATCCATTCACTCTATAAAGTGATATCAATTCCCTCTAAACATTGATATCGCATTCCTACTGCCTCCATCACATGTTTCTGTGTTGTGGAACTAACCCTTATTGAGTCTTAGAGCCCGCAAGAGCCTGCAGTGAGTGAATTCAGAAAACCTGGCTTAAAGAATAAACTCACTCTTGCAGTGGGGTTTTTGTCTAGGCCGTAAAATAAAAAAGATATACTCACCCAAACGGCGAACCCGGCTGGCTGCTAGATCGGTCCCTGCAGCCTCGCTTCCGCTCCGGCGGTCTCAGGTCCTGTGAGTCATCACGTCCTATACAGTGTATTAGAAGTGGGACGTCAAGGGACATTCCATCGCTGGAGTGGAGGAGGAGACAGCATGAGGCTGCAGAGACCGGCCTAGCAGCCAGCCGGGAGCGGAGTTCAGGTGAGTATATCTTTGTTATTTTAGCCCCCTAGACAAAATGAGTATGTAACCTTTGCTGTCCTGAGTTTTTCTTTAATTCTACATGTTATAAACTTAAGGTACACTCCTTTTGTATTTGAATTTATCTTTGTATTTATAGAAACCATATTTTTGTTTATATTGTAATGTACAGAAAGTCATGCCACAAAGTATAAAATAAAGTGCAAGCTTGTATTTGCCCTTAAGCTTTGATAGAACTGATATGGTAACCGATAACTGACATGAGTTTATACCCAGATTTAAGAGCAAATTGAAAAATAAAATATAAAGTACAATGTAGTACGTCGATCCTAAGTAGTACATGGCACTGTGTATAAAAATCATCTAGATTTTATAAGCCAAACACTTACGGTCTTGGCATGGGTCTTTGCAGACTGCTGTCCTCTGGCAAGGGTTCTTGCATGGATCTTGGCATTGGATCTTCTGGCCACCACATGCACCTTTAATTCCAGACATATCTGCTTTGAAGTTTGATATGCCTTCTTGGAGAATTCAGAATCTTGAAGAGATTTCTTGTTTGAATAGCTTATGATGGGGCACCTTTTATATAGGCTGCACGAGGAACTGAAATTGAGGCACATTCTTCCATTGGCTGGTCACAAGAAATTTACAAGGTGTTTCAAAACATAATATCCACATGCTTATCATTTACTAATTAATTAGTGTTCCTTATTCAGCACTGTACTATTTACACTAACGGTTTAAAATAGTTTAATACTGTAGTGCTGCAATGTTATAATTAGAATTTTATGCTTAAATACCAACTGAAAAATGTGCACAAATATTTATATTGTAGCACCTGTGTCATAGTTCCTTACTTGATGGGACTGTCCCTCTTTTAGAACATTAGTCCTCTGTCCCTCTTTCCCTTCAATGGGAATTACAAATAGTTGTTTATTTAGAGATATTGCATATGAATACTTAACATTTTTACTTCAAACCAACAGGCAGAGCTCCAGCTCCTATTTCACAGTTCGAGCATCAAACTAAAAAGTATATTTTACATTTAATTCCACATGACCTTATTTATTTTTTCGTTTCAGTATTAAAAAAAAAACCCCTCTGATCTTAAAGCAGAACATTGGGGGAAATTATTCTTAACCCTTGCAGTGGGGCTACCCCTGCACTGCGAGGGTTAAATGTCCCTTTTTGTCTGGGTTCAAAACTAACAAAGTTATACTCGCCCTTTTCATGAGTAATCTTCAGATACAGTATTTCAAATTCATTGCGGTGACACGAGTTAAGATGTCATAACAAAAATTATCTCCTCATAGTGAATTGAAAGATTGTTTTTGTGGTGAAATCATGTTTGAGCTGAAATCTTGAAGGATAATGAGAGCACCATTGTAAGGGAATTGTATATCTAATGAAAAGAACTTAAGAAGACTTGATTACTTACTTACCTCAAAGTTTGCCCAAATATAGGTGTGCTTAGAATGTTACATTTATAACATTAGTAGCTGTGTTTACTTTTTCTGTTATGTTTGTGGTATTGATCACACTTTATTATTATTATTATTATTATTATTATTATACAGGATTTATATAGCACCAACAGTTTGCGCAGCGCTTTACAATATAAGGAAGATATTACAATCACAATACAATTCAAGACAAGATGTTAAGGAGGGCCCACACACCCACAGATCCAATTTATTTATTTTAGCAATTCATATTAGTTTTTCCGTTTACTGTAATAAGTATGTGTAAATAATAACGTGCTTGCTCTTTAAGTTTCTGTGATAAAAATCTCCCCCCCAAAAAAACAACCATATGTTGTGTGCCCCCTAAAGAGCTGCATAAAACAGTATGATGGGTCTCATTGTCTTTCCTCCTATGATGAACCTCAATCATTGAATTCACAGCACACCTTAAGCAACAAAATACCTCGGTCCCAGGGTCGGTTGCTATGGGTTACTGCAGCACAAACATTGTCTGGTCTACAGGTATCCAGATTCACATTACCCATTACCACTTGCCACCCTCTTTGGTGACCGATTTAAAAGCGAGATCCAGACTGTACATATGATGCTAAGGGACTTTATTGATGAACTTCAGGGAGAGAGGTTTAGGGTCCGGATCATCCAGGCTGGTGTAGACTCCTTTAAGCGGTATGTTATAGGAGCTGCAGCCATAACAGTCTAGGACCTTTAGGCCAGACATGACCGTCTGTGTGAAGAGCACCTGTAGCAGCAGTACTTGAGGTAGAGATCACCAGTCATATCCATACTTGTCATCAGTACTAACCACTGGACCCCAGACTTAGGCCTCAGTGTAAGCACATGACTAGTCCCCTAGCTTCAGGCCTAGCCATCTCAGACAGTCCATAGCCTCCCCCCAGGCAGGGCCCGGGGGAGGAAGAGATAGCTCACGTGGTCCACCCCAAGTATTTATCTCCTCTCTCAACATGCACCACTGGTCATTAACCTCACTGTGCTAGGGAGACATACCTACTCATAGCAATCTCTCATTAGTTGCTCTGCTTTGTGGCCAGGGTACACCCAGCAGCAGACAGATGCACACGATGACAGATTGATTAGGGGAAACCAGCATATACTACACATCAGCATCAGACTGAATACAATCTGACGGCAACTAAATTTAATAGCACTCCTGCCTACAGGGTGCTCCACATAGATGTGTGCACAATTATTAGGCAAGTGAGAATTGTGACCAAATCACCCTTTTTATGCATATAGTCCAACTCCAAGCTGTATAAGCTTGAAGGCTTATTGGATTTAAGCATATCAGGTGATGTGTATTTGTGTAATGAGGGAGGTTGTGGCCTTAGGAGATCAACACCCTATATCAAGGTGTGCATAATAATTAGGCACCTTCTTTTCCTCAGGCACAATGGGCCAAAAAAAGAGATTTAACTGACTCGGAAAAGTCAAAAATTGTAAAAAGTATTTCAGAGGGAAATTGCTAAGATACATGATCACAGAACCATGAAACATTTTGTAGCAAATAGTCAACATGGTCGCAAGAAACGTGTTGAGAAAGAAAGACGCAAATTAACTGATAAAGATTTGAGAAGAATCAAACGTGAAGCTATCAGGAACCCATTATCCTCCAGTGCTGTCATATTCCAGAACTGCAACCTACCTGGAGTGCCCAGAAGTACAAGGTGGGTAGTGCTCAGAGACATGACCAAGGTAAGGGAGGCTGAAACCCGACCACCACTGCACAAGACACAGATGTTGAAACGTCAAGACTGGGCCAAGAAATATCTGAAGACAGATTTTTCAAAGGTTTTATGAACTGATGAGATGAGAGTGACTTTTGACAGACCAGATGGATGCACCTGTGGCTGGATCAGTAACGGGCACAGAGCTCTACTTCGACTCAAACGCCAACAAGGTGGAGTAATGTTGGGCTGGTATTGATAAAGATGAGCTAGTTGGACCATTTCAGGTTGAAGATGGACTCAAAATCAACTCCCAAATCTACTGCCAGATTTTAGAAGACTCTTTCTTCATGCAGCGGTACAGGAAAAAGTCCATCTTTCAAGAAGACCATGATATTTATGCAGGACAATGCTCTATCGCATGCATCGAAGTACTCCACTGTGTGGCTATCCAGTAAAGGCCCTAAAGATGAAAGAATAATGACATGGCCCCCTTCTTCACCTGACCGAAATCCTATTGAGAACTTGTGGGCCCTTCTTATATGGGAGGTTAATGGTGAAGCAAAACAATACACCTCTCTGAACAGTGTCTGGGAGGCCATGGTCAGGGCCGGCCTTAGGCCTTTAGGCGCCCTGTGCGAGAAAGCTTTACAGCGCCTAAAACGGAGAAAATTCAGTGTCCAGTAATACATGTTATACTGTATACTGAAAAAAAACTCTTTACATCCAGTGTTGAGAATTATGGGAAATAAATAGAAAAGTATTAACGTGTTTATGGTTTTTGATAAAGAGGGGAGGGGAAGGAACTCGTCAGGTTTTACGGTTATTCGAGGCTCAGTTTCTAGAAACCCTACCTCGCTTATTTTTTCTGGGGACAAGGAGACAGTGATTAAAAAAAAAAAAATCTTCAATGGGAAACGAGCAATAATAACATTTACAGGGGTTCCAGCATTCCACTACTTAAAGCAAATATCCAGGAATTTTATAAGTTAGAATTTACAGTGGGGCTACCCGACACTGCAAGGGTTAACTGCTTGTTTTTGTCTAGGAGACCGAATAGAGTAGAAATACCCGGCCCTCGCTCTCCCCCACTCTTTTGAAAATAGAAAAATTAAAGGTTTTGGAGATGTAGACACTTTTAAGTCCTTATTGTAAACAGGATTTTTTGTACTACATACATCAAGAAGATATGGAAATTAAGTGCTGTTGACACAGGAAAAAAATGTGCCCATAGTTCTAGTCTCTCACAATGGCATTATGGTACACCTTAGACTAAGAATTTATTACCAAGGTCATTACCAGGGGCATAACTAGAAATCACAGGGCCCCATAGCAAAACTTTGTATGTCCCCCCCCCCAAAAAAAAGTACCTACCTCTTGAACATATTTCTGTGCCTGCGCCATCTCCTTCTCTTCACCTCTACTCATGCTGGCTCTGACATCAGAGCTGAAGAAGAAATCTCTCCGCTGCTCACTCACTGCTGCACAGCCCACCTGAGACCAGCACATACCAGGGATCCTGCAGAGCACACCTGAAACCCTACACAAACCACCTGAGTGACTCTTGAGAGACCACCATAAACCCTGCAGTGCCCATCTGAGATCCGCCACAGAGCCCGCCTGAGACCCCGCACAGCCCTCCCGAGACCCTGCACAGCCCACCATAGATCCCACACATCCAATCTGAGAGTGACTCTGCAGAGTCCACCATAGACCCCGCACAGCCCACCCCTGCAGAGCCCACATGAGTCCGTGCACATACCAGAGACCCTGCATAGCCTACCTGAGATCCCGCACAGCCCACCTGAGACTCTCTATGGTGGGCTCTGCCGGGTCTCAGGTTGGCTGGTCAGGGTCCCTTTCCCTGCACACTGCGCTCCTCTTATCTGTCAGCCCCACGTCACTTGCTCCTGGGCTCTGGCCTCTGCCACCTCTGCCGTCGGACAGGCGCTACTAGGCCCCTGTCTCTATCTCCGCTGCCACACCGGCACTGCTGGGTCCCTTCCTCCTCCACCTCTGCTGCTGGGCCCCGGCCTGCTGACAGGGCCCCCCCTCTGCCCTGGGTCCCATAGCGACTGTGTGGGTTGCTATGGCCATCTACATTTTAGTCTCTTGTTATATTGTTTTGCAAGTACTACATCTTATAAGTATTTTTTAAATATATGTAAAAGCAATAACTAAAATCTTATATAGGCTTTAACATCTAAAAAAAAATAATTACTTTTAATCTCCAGCTTCCATTATAAATCTACCATCCATGGTGATCTTGCCATGGAAGTCTTTATTCAGGCCCTTTCTGTTATGTGGTGACAACACCCTATCCCTGCCTCCAAATTGTGTACCCACATGATCAACAGTAGTAGTAGAGTAGTACAAACTACAAGTGGCTCTGCCAACACACTTTGCACAAGCATGGTGTATGCATATTGACAGCACGTGGCTGTAAAGTGCTGATATGCAACAAAAGCTGAAAAAAAAGTAAAGTGGTATTTTGGTTAAAAAAAAAAAAAAAACTTGGCAGAACTCCATCAGGGAATGATTATTCAAGATTCATGGTATAAGGGTTTCTGAGGATCTGAGGAATGCTTGTTTAGGTTCTGGGGTGATTATCATATTTTCTATATAAAATCTGGGAGATTTGGATTAACTCTACTAGTTCTGAGCAGTACAAGTACCTGCTTTCCTGAAGGTGAGTTGTGACATTCTGTAAATCTAAGCTCCTGGGATGGAGGGCGAGTCTTGGAGGCTTATTGTTCAGATGAACATGGCAACAGACGTTTGGCAAGTAATGTTTCACTTGTGGAGTGATGCTGATCTCTTTCCCTTTTGATCTTCATTCTACCCACACATTTGAACCCCTGTCTACCCAGTTCTCTTTCTGCTGCCCTGCTTGGGTCTGACATAATGTAATTGTCTTGAGGAAGGTTCATAATCTAACTCCAAATGTTGTATTAGAAATGTATCCCCTGCTGAGACCTTTATGCCTGGCCTGTATAAGCAGATATAATCACTGCGGACAATCCTCATCAGATAGCTGAACTCACCAAATACATTTTTCATCCACTAAGAGCTTTATTTTTTGCAGCAGATTACAGCAGACAACGGGATACAGCAGACGAATGAATAGATGGTATTTGAAGGACAAGGATGATAATGTTTCCAAGCTAGCAGGTACATGTGGCCCTGCTATAGGCAGCCATGACACTCGACTACTGGAGAAGAAGGACGGTACATGACACACAAGGGGGGGGGGGGGGGGGGGCGGGCAAAAGGCGGGGTAA
>NW_017306972.1:289222-291204 GCF_000935625.1 Nanorana parkeri
GGGCCCGTAGGAGGGGCAACGGAGCCCGGGAAGCACGGCGGGGGTGTCCGGCGGGGGGGGCGGCCCCTTCTTCGGGACACAGAAGCGATCTGGCGACAGGTAAGTCGCCAGGATCGCTTCTGTTGTAAAGCCGACAGTCGGCTCTACAAGTTTAAACAGAGTCCCGGCGGCAAAAGTCGCCGGGAGTCTGTTTAAACAGCCCCGATGCTGGCGACGTACACTGTACGTCGTCAGTCACGAAGGGGTTAAGGAAAATTCACTGTGATTCTCATTTCACATTTGTATAAATATTAACTATGAATTGTGTGATATTATTCTATATTCTACAACAGCACAGTTAAAATGACTGGTATATCTTGTACTAAGGTGGATGTCCTTTTATTCTTGCTTAGTTTGCAGCACTGTAGTTGAGTTTGTACTGTAATGCTTATTCCATTGACATCTCTTTTGTGTATATCCATCGTACGTGACATTAATGTATTTTTCATTTTGGTTATATGTAATATGTATAATCAAAGATTTATTAAAAAAGAACAGAAATGAAAACCTGGCATTTACTACACAGTACTTGAGAAAACTAAATCTCATTCCGTCAGCGTTTACATGTACTATAAACTTATAACGGGGTTCAGTCATTGGGTTGAATTAGCTGTAGTGGTGGGGGGAGGGTAGTAGCAGCTGTGACAGGTACACACAGGAATCCAACAGTGCTGCAATTTAAAACCTTCTGTGAAACTTATAATTTCTGTAACCTCGAAAATACCAGAATAAAAGGAATTCAAGGTTTAATGGAGAACTCTGCGCAAAATTTGTATTAACCTGTTTAGTGGGCTATCCCCGCACTTCAAGGGTTAACTGCTCGTTTTCGTCTATAAAACTTTTGCCATTTTAGTCCCTACTCACCTTAACCTCGAAGTTGGACTGTCATAGCAAACCTTCCAGCCTCTCTTCTCCCATGGTGCAGCGATGGTATGTCCCTCAGCATTTACACGTCCATTACACTGGACGTAATGGCTTAAGGATCCTTAGACCGCTGAAGTAGAGGGGGAGTGTGGCTGGTCTAAGAGTAAGCTGGCACTAAGGTTCTGGTGAGTATACTTTTTTATTTTTGTCTCTAGACAAAAACGAGCAGTTAATAAAAAATTTTGCCTGAAGTTCTATTCAAATTATTTTTCATTGCAATGCTGCGTAGAGAATGACATGTTATACGCATGACTATACTAATATGTAAACTGCATATCCTTCTGTACTTCCTTCTGTTTTTGGCTTTCACTGTTTATAATATGAAAATGCAAAATAAAGAATTTAAAAAAAAAAAAAAAAAATATATATTTTTCAGCTAGTGACAGAATATCCATGGCTCCTTGCCTCGCAAAAGTGAACGGAGATCTAATACGCACATGTTTAGAACAGGATGGCGGGATGTATGTAAATATTGCAGTGGAACCCCATGAGACTCAATGTCAGAACTCTGCAAGTATTCAACTGAGGAGGGGTGGAAGTAAGGACATTTGTGAATCATGCTTTTTGGAAGTTTTCTTTCTTTTTAAGGAAAAAATAAAGACAATAGAACATGGTTCATTCTTTTTGCATACATGGTAATGGAAGAAATGGAACATGAAGTGAAAACTGTGAGACCATTCACTCACATCTAAATCTTTCACGTCTTGCCTTTAAGTTTGCATCCCTTCCTTCAGCCTGGAATTCCACTGGCAATATAATACCATGTATCTGGTGTTTTTAAACTTTGGTTATCCCATAGTTCTCAAAGTGCATGACTATCCTCTGTTGTGCACATCATCTGCAGGGGGGCGCAGCCAGGGCTCAGTGCAGCAGGGAGAAGTGGGGCGGAACAGCCTGCAGCTTCTCCTCGGGATTCCCGTTGCTCTCCCTTGCTTGTATGGGCAAAGGCAGCAGGGATCCAAGGAGAAGTGAAGTGCTGAAGTGGGGGGGGGGGGGCACAAAGGGGGGGGGGGTTTCTT
>NW_017306972.1:291246-312194 GCF_000935625.1 Nanorana parkeri
ATGGCCAAGCAGTGAGGAGAGAGCCAGAATTTGACACTGATGCTTATGAAGGCCAAAAACTGTGCACACACAGCTATGCCGCTCATGCACAAAACAGCGTGCAAGAGTGGGAAATGCTGTGCACAGCTTTCTAAAGTTAAAACATGAATACAATTAAGTGTACCATTTTATTATTTAGAGATTAGGGAGGAGGCATTTAAAAGTACTAGCCATTCAATATCTCCCCCTTTAAAGCTCTACTTTGAACATGAGAAAAATACCACCTTAGCAGTTATCGGTTTCCCTGCACTGAAAGTGTTAAATACTTGTTAACGTATAGGAGTAGAAGAATAAGCTATAATATTTACAGGGGTATGGAATGCCTATCGCCCGACGCCCGAGACATGCAGTTTCGGGCACCGGGCGAGTAGTTTTTTTTTGTACATTTAGCCCTGCTCCGGACAAGCAGAGCTAAATGTACAGCGTGGAGCTACTGCTCCTTTTTTATACAAGTGATCTGATCAGATCACTTGTATCAAATCGAGCAGCGGCAATCGTGTCCGGGCACCCCCCAGCTGTGGTTTTCGGGGGTCCCCCACTCCTCTGGGGGACCCGTGACCATGGCACATAAGCTCACCATAGAGCCCGTAGAGCAGACGAACGTCCGTTCTTTGTCTGCTCTGTGTGATCACTGAGACCGGAGCGCTGTAATCATAGCGCCACCAGTCTCGGCTGTCAGGAACTGCACAGAACATCTGTTCTGTGTTGGAGGGCAGGTTCCATAAAGAGAACCGGTCACCTCCAAACTATGATATAGGGGCTTTTAGAACCCTATGTGATGGGAATAAAATTAAGTGGGGGAAAAAAAGTAAATAAAAAGTTATACAAAATAATAAAATATATAAAAGTGATAAAGTAAAAATAAAATAAAAATGAAAACTAATCCTGACATCTGCATGCAAATAACTCACACACTCAATGTCCTACACGTGTGTTTGAGTGCTGCTGCTATTCCACTGTGCCATATTGTGGTAGCCAGGCAGCAGAACAGAACAAGTAGATTCGGCCCCCACTTTAGCCCTTGGACAAGTAGTTTTAAAAAAAATGTCCTCACCCATGATTTACTACAGTGTTTGCCTGAAAGTAAGACCTAGCGCTATCTTCAGGGATTTCTGTAATATAAGACCTACCCCGAAAATAAGACCTAGTTCGGTGGTAGATCTTATATTAAGGAATCCCTGAAGATAGCTCTAGGTCTTATTTTCGCGGTAGCTGCACATATAAATGAAATGTATATGTCAAGACCGGCCGCAGCTCCCTCCCTCCCGCCCGCACACATACCTGGCTGCCGCTGAAAACTAAATTTCCCTGCAGGCACAGCGCGGGTCGAAGTGAGGTCAGGAAACTCCCTGGACGGCATCAGAGCAGAGAGCTCCAGACAGCTGTAGCCTGGTAAAAATAAGACATCCCCGTAAAAAAGACCTTTTGTGGAAACACGGTATATTGCTCATTCGGGCAGGCTTCCCCCACGTTTTGCCATCAGTTCCCCTGCAACTTCTTTTCTAAAGTGCTCTGGCCTGTGGGCACACTCCCAATAGTCCTGCATTGTAAGTAAGGACGGTGAGGGCCTGCCCACAAACCAGAGTGTCAAAGAGGCATGCATTGGAAGCCTGAGGGAAGGATAAATAAGGTAGATATTACAGCTTATTCCTCTAAACTTAGACTTCAACTGTGCCTCATTCACACTGGGCATAATCGTATACTATAACATACGATTACATGCTGACTGTCGCTTACAGATGAGGCTGATGTCACCCTGTCAGTAACGGGTACAGCGGACGCATCTAAATAGGACATCTGGTATTCTTGTGGCAGGAATCTCAAATTGCCCAGTGTGAATGAGACCTCAAGGATTTAGCTCTTGCATTGCGGTGGGGAGGGGGAAAAAGACCAACTGCAAAGGTATTTTTATTCATCCCAGAATTCCGCTTTAAGGCTCAGGCAGACTTAATATATATAAAGACATTTTATTATGTATGCACCAAGTGATAAAATGCAAAAACACATCAGTTGCTAAGATGTCTTTTATTGAGCAAGGTTATTTAACAAGCGATACAAAGTTGCAGGATTTAACAGCATACAATGAGATGAATGTGGTTTATTTTGCAGAGAAGTAAATGAGTAGCGCAGATTACAGGTACAGATGCAATGCCTTCATTTATTACAGCAAAAATGTCCTTGGCCCTGGCAAGGATCACAGGGATTAGGACAGCAGGGAACAACACAAGGATTGCAGGGATTGCATGGATCTGCGAAGAAAAAATATAATTGGTTAATCATAAATACATTCTAACCCCTTTGTAACCAGAAGTAATTGAAGCCTAAATGCCCCGCGCAAATTTTGCAGCATGAGTATGTGTTGGTTCTCTCAATAGTAAATCCAATTTGTACTGTTTCAATAAATACTTTGCTGTGACACTTGGACAGAAATGTAAAAGTAATTGTTATTTTTCAGAGCATTTTTAATCAAGCTTTATAAATTTTTGCACACACGCATTCTCCCTCTCCTACAGATTGTAATAAGTAACATATATTTTATTAGTAAATGCATATTGTTTAGACTATATATATGAATTAGGGTCCTCTTGGCAAAAGGTGCAAACCAACTGTAACTCTTCCTTCCCATCCCCCCCCCTCCCTTTTTTTTTTTGCATGACCCCCCCTGTGGCACTGTTACATGTACTATAGGTACCAGTTCAGTGTCTCTGGGGAAGTCATATGAAAGTCGATGAGAGGGGATGGTTGGGAGCAGCCTAGAGGGCATCTTCTTACATTTTCTTTGTGTTAAGTATACTACACTCAATGACTTGTCATGTCTGATCTTTTTATTTTTATGAATGATTGTGTATACACTGTTATATATGTTTATGATGACAATTTACTTGCTACCTTCTTTCTTGCCTTACCGCTCTATGGAGGCATTATCTTGTGTTTTATCTTGTCATATTGTCCTTTTATGAAATTAATAATTCTCTTTGCAAACAAAAGGTACCAACCAGATTTTTAAAAATAAAATGTATTATGTTAGACTTGTATTTATGTTCCAGAGCTATGGTCACTTGAAACTTCACTATTTTTACCCACTGCCTTGTTACTGGTACTCGTATAAAAAGCTTGCAGCAACATACATGTGGACAATGTATACGACTTTAAATTTCTTTCCACAGGAGGAATAGGGAGCTGTTTGTGCAGCTGTTAAGAAGGCCAATACTTTTTTTAGAATAGAAAAGGAGAAAATGTTGTAGCTATCACTTTTGGTGTTATGTTGGTCAAAAAACACTGATTTAATCACTAGTGCTAAATTCTATAGAGATTTTTCCTATTCTCAAGAAAAACCATTACTGCATTTATTAGCCCCCTGTACAAGAAACTGCTAAAAATGTGCATTGTTTTGAGCTGTGAACACAAAAGCTAAGCATCACTCTTCCCATTGATGGAAAGATTGGCTTATTTTAGAGTATACTATTCATCCATTGATCTTAAATACCCAAAACAGTAATTTTTTACTTCACGTTACCTTGTTGGTGAACATAGATGTTGCCTCCGTGATGATGGTGAGGTTTACAAGCTAAAGTAATACAAACATACAGTATATTAAAAAAAGAACAAGCAGCAAGAAGTAAAGTAAATCAATGAACATTAAAGGGGGTTCTCCTGGCGTGTAGTCGGACAAATGCTGTTCGCATGGCACTATTGCTCCTAGATGGCAATAATGCGTATAGGAAATCCTATACCTTAATGTTATGAGCAAAATAGTGCATGACATAATTACTTTTACCACTCAGGTTTAGATGCTATGCTAATCTAAGCCACCAATATAGGAAATCCAATACCTTAATGTCATCAGCAAAAATGTTTAAGTTAAAATATTTTGCCTACAAAATATGTTTGTGACTGATATGATAACTGTTGACTGACAGAAGTATGCCCATCCTTTTATTAGGAGCAAACTATAATAAAGAACAACATTTACATTGGAAGTAGGGCATAGAACCTTTCTACATTATGTATAAAAACGATGTAGTTTATAAACAAATCACTTACGGTCTTGGCATGGATCTTTGCAGACTGCTGACCTTTGGCAAGGGTTCTTGCATGGATCTTGGCATTGGATCTTCTGGCCACCACATGCACCTTTGATTCCAGACATATCTGCTTTTAAGTTTGGTTTGTCTTCTTGGAAAAATCAGAAGCTAAAAGAGATCTTGTGCTTATTTGAATAGCTTACAATGGGATCTTTGTATATATAGCGCAAGTGGAATTAATTACATTCCTCCATTTGCTGGTCACAACAGATTTACAAGGTGTTTGTACACTGTCCACATGCTAATTTACTAATCTGTTTGTTCCTTATTCAGCACGTTGCTATTTATTTCTCTACATTCTTTGAATTAAATGTATTTAATTTTATTATATGCTGATGCATAGCTTTAATTATAATTGTTAGAGTGCAAATTTAAAATTGTAACAGAATTAATATTTATATTGCAGCACGTGGCTTGTGTGAGGTCAACGGTAGAAGGCATGCACTTTTTCTCAAAGTGTAATCATGGCTTTATATGGGGGTCTTTACAATGCAGAAGTACATAATGTAACCATTAGGGCTTATTCACACCAAATGCAGACCAGATCTGCAGGAGTTTCTGCACACGCAGTGCAGTGTGTTATGCCACGTTTTTTGCCGCGTTTTTGATGCATTCCGGGCCGTTTTTGAAAAAATGAACTTTCAGTGCGTTCCAGGGTATTTGCATGCGTTTGCATGCATTCCAGAGCAGGTAAAATAGGGCTTGCTGCAGTTTTTTTTACATGCTCTGGAATTGAATGCTGCGATGTGAACCAGAGCCCAAAATACCATTGGAATACACTGGACGCAGTCTGTAACTGCTCTGGTCCTGGAACGCGCTTGGTGTGAACTAGCCCTTGTCCTTGTCTTTTTTGTTTACTCTCTATACACATACAATGGACTAAACAACTAACATTTCTTAAAGTTACACAAAACTCAGGAGTTCAATCTTAAAAATGCATCCAGGTACCTTAAAGGAGAACTATGAGGTGAGTGCTTTTCACTCACCTCATAGTTCTAGCCGACCTGTGACAATGAGTAGCTCGCGGTATACTGAGCTTAGGGTGACGGGAGGGCGCTAGCTTGTGTCCTCCCGTTACCCTAAGGAGAACTATGGGGAAAAGCCTTAACCCCTTAGTTCTCCTTGAACTATTAACAAAAATGTATCTTATTTGTGTATCACTCAGCTGTAGATCCTCAAATCATCTTTTAATGTCCTTCATGTCCTTCCTTCTGGAGAGGGGCTACTTTTGTTTTTCATAGTTCCTGTGTCTGTTTTCAAGTAACCACGGCTCCCAGCTTGCTCCCGTGATGCATTCTCAATACAAATTAGTAACCTAAAAGTGAGATTATAGCCCATCACGAGAGTGAGCTTGGAGTAGTGGCTACTAATTAAAATCTGGAAAGCCATTTCAAGAATAAAGTGCCCACAGATGATGCCCCCTTGCACGTGAATGAGTAAGGGGTACGTGGTACCCCTAATCATTCACAGAAAAATGTGTAGATTAAACATTTTCATGTTGCTTATCCACCATCAATCTTAAGACTAACACTGAATAACATCGGTGGGTGGGTGATGTCACTGACCAAAAATGGACATGTCAAATTTGGTCAATAACTTCACTGGTATAACTCACTCTTGTGAAATCAGCACACTGCCTGTTGTCAGTCACAAGGAAGGCAGCCCTGATGGAGAAATAGTCCCTCAGCATCTCCATCAGCTGACCGCATCCTTAACAACAAATGATGCTGACAGTGGGAGGAGCCTGATGGAGATGCCAAAGCACTAGTTCCCATTAGGTCCTCCTTCCTTGTGACTGACAGCAGGCAGTGGGCATATTCCATAGCAAATATCAAGCTATTATTGGCAATGGAATCCGTCCACAGCCTTCTGTCAGCCACAAGGAAGGAGGATCTGATAGGGAACTAGCTTGTCAGAGTTCTCCATCAGGCCCTGTTACCATTGATTGGTTTGCTTACATAGCTGGGGCTTAGTACTATAATTATACAGGATTTATACAGGATTTAGATAGCGCCAGCAGTTTGTGCAGCGCCTTACAAAACTGAGAGAGACAATACAGTTAATAATACAATTTTAGTACAAGAGGTAGGAGGGCCCAGCTTGTGAAAGCTTACAATCTAGTAGGAGGAGCAAGTGATACAAAAGGTAATAACTGTTTGGGATGATTTAATGTAAGAACCTAATAGATGGTTATATCGAGGTGGAACATTCTTCCCTGAATAAATGAGTTATCAAGGATCCTCCAAAGGTGGACCAAGTAGGAGATTAGCTTGCAGATTGGGGTAGCGAGTTCCAAAGGATGGGAGACACTCTGGAAATATCCCAGTGGCAAGCATGCAAGGGGATGATGAGAACTGGATAGCAGGAATTATTGGGAGGAGCAAAGGGGCAGTTTGGGTGATATTTTAGGATGAGGTAGGTGATGTAGATTGGGGCGAAGTTGTAGATGGCTTTGTAGGTTGTTAGTATTTTTAATTTTATATGTTGGGCAAGAGGGAGCCAGTGAAGCAATTGGCAGAGGGGGGTGGCAGACTCTGATCGGTTGGTAAGGTGGATGAGTCTAGCAGCAGCAGTCACGATAGACTGAAGGGAGGGTAGCATGTTTAGTGGTTGGCTAACAAGGAGGGAGTCAAAGTAGTCGATAGGGATGCACCGATACAAGCATCGGTATCGGCGGCAATATCGAGTATTTGTACTCGTACTCGTGCAAATACTCGATACATAAAACGGATTTGCTGCATTAGAGGGCTGGTAACCGCTGAGAATCAGCGGTTACCATTCATTAATGGATGCCTCAGTATAGAGGCATCCATTAATGAAAGGGTTAACCTTTTTCAGACACCTGATACCTTAATATCGGGTGTCTGAGAGTCAAAGCAGAGCGGGCAAACATGCCGACATTCTGACAGCTCATATAGATCTAGAGATATCTCTCGATCGTATACTGTCTTTTTTTCCCTTTCACTTTCAGGAATAGATACATAATGTATCTATTCCTGAAAGAAGAATGTTTCAGTTTTCTGATCGTTGTTGGAACGATCAGAAAACCTTTAGTGACACCTGAATCCTGAATTGCTGCAGGAGCAGTGTCACTAACTTATTATTGGCTGTTCTGAAGTTTGAAGCAGCCAAATAATAACCAAAAATGTATTAATTTATCAAGCAGTAATAGTGAGATTAATTTACAATGACTGCTTGATATTATTAAATAAATTAAATACAATTTTTAAAAGTTTAAAAAAAATAGTGAACAGTGTAAAAAGAAAAAAAATTGTGTAAAGAAAAAAAAAGTGTAAAAAAATTTAAAATAAAGGACAAATAGATGAATGTATTTATTGCATTATTTTTTAGCTGTGCTGGTTTTGTAAAAAATATTGCAAATCAAAACTGGGAAAAAAGTGTTTTTCTTTACGTTCTTTCCTCCTTTTTTTATAATTTATTTGTCCTAAGTGAGGCGTTAGACACACATATGTGATATAAATATGTAGCCCTATCTGTCCTCTAAAAAACAATATATAATATGTGTGGGTGCACTTTGTAAGAAAGTATATTACTGACGTGGAAGAATCACACAGCAAAAATGTCAAAAGTGTGTCAGTCATTTACGAACAGAAACTAAAAACAAGCTCAGTCATGAAGGGGTTAAAAGAAAACTATGGGGTAAGTGGTTTTCCCCATAGTTCTCTCTAGGGTTACAGGGGGGACATATACTAACCTCCTCTGGTGACCCAAAGCTCAGTATATCGCAGGCTATTGCCCGATATACGGACGGCCCGAGGCTCCGCCCACCGGCTCCGTAGTTTGCGGCCGGCGGACACCTTACACCGGAGCCCGCAACTTCCCACAAGGTCACCGCTGCCGCCCTCTGCGCTCTGCCGCCCCGAGGCCGGGCCTCGGTGGCCTTGTGGGAAATCCGGGCCTGAGAGCGCCGCAGCCTGGAAGATCCTGACAATACTGTTCAAATCCACCCAGCTGCGTGAGTGACACCTGACTCTGCCTATCTAGAGGCAGAGCCAGCTGTGCCCGCCCGCCCCCCAGTCACCGCTCTCTGCAGGGAGATGATCAGAAAGTGAGCGAGCGACGGTATGTGTTCGCTCACTTCCCGATCAATGGAGCCAATCTGTGACAGCTTCTTTTGTCACAGGCCAGCTCTAACTAAATCACTCGCCTCATAGTTCTCCTTTAAGTTGAGCTTGATAACAGAATTTACCAGGCATGAATATTAGCAGTATGGCAGTTTGTCACAGACAGCAAGGAAGGGGTTAAATTGAGCTTGATAACAGGATTGACACCTATGTAAGTTAATGGGCCTGGTGATATGTCAGTGAGGTACTAAGGATGCAATGGATGCAGGCACCCTCCTCTACCTGAGCAATCATTAACAGCAGGAAGTGAAATATAATAACGGTAGACCATTGTTTTAAAATCCCTGTTCGCTACAGTGGGCATTCCTTCGGGATTGTCTTTATGCCTAAGATTATCGTTTCCTCATGTGAGTACCGTTTTATTCAATAAATTTCCCTTTGCTGGATGGAGTCTTTGCTTCTCGTTTTCCCGGGTCCGTTAACCCCTTGTGCTGCTCTGAGTGGATCCAGTGATATTGTGCTAGTGCTTCCTTCCCCTTTAAAAGAAGGTAACTGCGTTAAGAGACCTACTGTGTAGGTCTACATCTCAGGTGAGCACCCCTCTGTACACTAGTACTCACCGGGTGTAGGATAAGAATAATATCTTGGCTGTGGCCCATCGGATATAGCCTAAGACTGACGATCACCAACCAAGTTTTTTCTTGTTCTTTTCTTGTCATTTCTAAGAACTCCTTCACATTGAATTTTGAGGTTGTAGTACTCTATTGTTTTTGTTCATCACTTTTATATGCTGTTTTGATACCCAGAGCACAGTATGTGACTCTGAGGATTGATGCACAGATATTGTCATATTCCTGTGATTAGTGTATTCACTTTTATTCGAAACTTCACGTTTTATTGTTATTAGCTCGGCACATTACTGTTCACTCTTTGAGCTGCAGGCTATCCCTAGTTTCTGTTCATGTTGGTGTTTTGGTTTTGCTTGCTGTGTTGCCCACCCATCAGGATTTTTGTACCTAATGATCTTAAAGAAATTGATTTTATAAGAGACACTGTACCCACCCCTTTGAGATTGCTATCTACTCTTTGCATTTCTGCAAAACTGAAGCATGCTTGCAGTGGGAGGGTTAATACCTGGCTGTCCAATCATATTAGAATACCTACTGATCCTGTGTTTCTTACAAAGGACAAAGTACATTGTAAGTCTGGAAAAAACACCCAAAAGATCCTGAATGGAACTTTAAAGATACAGAACAATGGGGGAAATTTATCACAATCTGGAGCAGTTGCCCATGGCAACCAATCAGCATCTCTCTTCATTTTGCGCAGGTAAGATTTTAAAATTAAAGATAGAAGCTGATTGGCTGCAGTGCAAATCTCCAGATTTTGTCGGCGCCAATTTTGATAAATTCCCCTCAATGTCTCTTTAATTATTGTTAACTCATATTTTTTAATTGATTTGTCACTAAAATGTACATTATAAAAAACTGAATTGGCTACAGTGGTTGACCTCCACTTTAATCCCATAAATGTACATATACACAAATCCTAGTAATTGATTGCATATACAGTAATTATATGACCTCCATGTTGCATAACTCATTATTGCGTGAAAACGATTAGTGGTATGTTTACCGTTAACTCAATTCAATGATAATTAGAAATGGCATTACAACTTCTGTGCACGCAGTTCAGCGGATGCTGCTGATGACACCTTATCAGTAACTTGAACCGGAACAGCGTACGGATCTAAACGGAACATCTGGGATGTGGCAGGAATCCCAAATTGCCCAGTGTGAATGAGGCCTCACAGATTTAGCTCTTGTATTGCTGGCGGAAGGCCCACTACAAAGGTGTTTTTTTTCATCACAGAATTTAGCTTTAAGGCTCTGGCACACTTAAAGCGGACCTTTACACTCAAAAATCAAATTCTACCAATGCATCCCTTTTATGTATGGTGATTAATAATAACATAGACATGTCAGGTGTAAAATGCCGTGATTTTTCCGATCAGCATTATCGTAAAACGCCACAACAGTGGGGTGCATCAACCACCTGGGAGGAACCAGAAGTCTGCCTGTGGCAAATAGTAAGGATTCTATCTTGGGAGGACTCCAGGTTCCAGCTCTGTCTGCCCGCTACCATTCCCGACCTGAACAAGTTGGCTGGCAACTACCTCAGAGTTAAGCGCCTGGACTTGAGGGAATGGTCCCTACACTTAGAAATGTTTCAGGTTGGGGGTGCCAGATGTGGACCGCCTTGCCTCCTGATTTAACAACCAACTGGACAGGATTGTTTCTAGATGGAGAGATCCATCAATGGAAGTAGTGAATGCTTTGGTGTTAAATTCTCTTTCCTCATCTTGAAAAATTGCAGCCTTCAATTGACCTCAGGCTGCCCTTATTTTGCCAAAATGTTGCCAAAAATTCCAGCACCAGTTATCTGCTAATATGATCTGTGATCTTTATAGTCCTTAGTCAAGCACTAAAAACCTGATTGTTTATTTAGAGCTTTCCTTAGGCCTGGTGTGGATTATCTTAAATTATTATTTTATGATGGGGATCATAAATCGCTAATGCCATGGCAATTGTTTTGCACAGCTCAGCTAATTCCCTACAGATCACCTGGTGGATAAGGGAGGAATGTGTGGTATCCCATGGAGTAATGAACTGAGAGTGGCAATATTAATCCAAAAATCATAACTCTGATTCGGAGAATGATAGTGTCAAACTAACTGTATAAATAGCTTATCAAAAGAAATCCACACAAATGAATAATGGATAGATTGAAATGGTCAGAGGCCTGACAAGCCACATTAACACTCTTGGGCCAGCCATAGGTCATATACCTACCAAATTTGGACTTGATTAGGTGCTAATTTAATGTAGCAAAATAATATTTAGCCTATTCAGGACTAGCTTATGATCAAAGAGAAATATAATAATTAAAATGAACATTGACTGTAGTGGGAGGAGCAGAGAAGAGCATCATAATGGGTAATGGGTTAGCCCTCTTGCTCACCCTCCCCAGCCCTACATCAAGGGGAGAGAACCACAGCAATTGACGCTCTCAGGGAATCTGCTGCTCCAGGCAAACGCCTTGTTTGCCTCGCGGCAGATACGCCCCTGGGCTTACCTTATGGGCCAGGTTCGTGACACCCCCTAGAAGACTGACAAAAAGATGCTGCAGAGGATGCCTAGGAGGGCTCTCATTTTAACATCAAGAGGATGCTTTTGTAACATCAGAAGGAGAAGCTTGTGTAATAGCCAAGAAAAGTTCCCCTCCAGAAAGAAACTTTCTAAGCACTGCTTGTAAAAAGATCTTAAATACCCAAAAGAACCATTCAGATCCATCTTTTATTAAAGGACGATCTTAAAAATCATTAAGCTTATCTGTATGCTTCCTTTCATAGGCTTTGTTTAGGTTTTTTGAATTGCCACAGCATTTGCTGGGTTCATGTTTCCATTAAAACACAGGGTGGCAGCTAATGTTCAGTGTGTAAAGGGTTGACTGCAGAATTAACCAGAGTGACAATCACTCTGTCTGCTGGCCTGAGATTGTTGTCCTGTGAGCTGGGAAATCTCTGTGCAGAGTGAGACTGGGAGTGGTGTCACTATGTCCCTGCGACTGCTCGCTCGGTTCAGAACTGTGTATAGTCACATGCAATTGACGTACAGTGAGTTCAGACCTGGCGCATCTGTCATATATTTTCTTAAAATGTACAGCGCTAGCCGCCCTTCAAAAGTGAATATAAGAAATCAAACGTTAGGATCGAGGTTTGAAGCATGCACTTGAAGAGTAGAAAAAAATATAAATATATAAATCAAACATTCAGTGAAAGGGTGTATCTCAAAAACTCAATATCTTGAATTTAAATAAATGTGAATTGTTGTGTATAACAGATAATAGTCTATAAAATGATCAATGATGTATAAAATTGCAATTACTGCATCTGTCATATAGTGACCCTGTGGGATCAGTACAGCGTATAATCTATGCTTTTTCTCCTCTGAAACTACTTCATCTACTCTACAGGCGTAAGATGAAGGGCATTCTGGTGATACTCATAGCTTTGGAGAGGCCCAGACAGATGTGGTACTCCAACCTGATCAGTCTTTTAGCAGACACTTAATGTGCTTCCAAATCAACTGGATCATCTAGCTCAAGGACCGATTGACCACCCTGCTTTACAGTCACCAGTTTTAATGACCTTGTTGTTGAGCTCAGGAATTGAGACAGGGACCGTTGCAATTTGGCGACTTCCATTCTTTTAAAAGCTTGGAATTCTTCCTCCCATAAGGTCTAACATCACACATGGAAGACTAACTTCGCTTGGTTCAAGGAAATAAAGTTTTACCTCAGTAAATAGTCTGTAGGATGAATTCAATTGGTTTAGATTAACATTTGACCTCCGAGTACTATCAAAGGCCCCATCTCAACCCTTGCAGTATTATTCCAAGGACCGCTAGCCTCTCATTCTTTGGTTAAGACCTTTGTATAACGCATGTCGTCCTGTACAAATTCCTGTAACTCGATTTGGTTCTGCCAGTCCTTTAAAGACTGCCTTTTGAAGCCATTAGAAGTATTCCCCTTTTACCCTCACTCACAAGTCTGGTCTGGCAGCTTTACCCTATAAAGAAACCTATTTGATTTTACATAAAGATAAGGAACTATTGAGACCTAGAGCATTCTTCCATTCTAAGGTAATTTTGGCCTTTGACCTCAGCTAGGACATTGTTGTTCTATCCCGCTGTTCAGCTCCAGTACAACAGAAGGAGATATCCCTTAATTGCCTGAATATGCTGTGACATGCTGTACAAATTGACCTCTCATCCACTGATTTCATTCGAAAAACTGACTTTTGTAATTTCCGATGATTCCTGTAAAGAACCAGCTTCTTGCTCTGCCATTTCTTGGTGACTAATTAGATTATTGTTCAAGCTTCTTATGGTCTTAAGAACAAGACCATTAGCTTGAACCTTCCCCTTTTTTTTATCAAGGCACACTATACTAGGTATGTGAGTATGTGAACCTTTGTTCCCAGATTTGCAAGGCTGCCACCTGGTTATCTTCTCATACACTTTATACATTTTACCAGATGAGTGTTAAGGCCTCATCTGGTGCCAGCTTCTAGCATAAGGTCCTTCAGGCAGCACTTTGACCTGCAGGCTTTCCACAGTTTTTCTATTTGTTATGTGGGCGTGTCGGTTATTTGTTTGCTGTATTGCCCACCCTACGGTTGGACTGCTTTTGGATGCCTCAATAATATCAGAATTACTACTGATCCTTTATCTTTTAATAAACAATTAAACAGGATTTTGGTACTTAATATAAAATCAATTTCTTTAACACGAGTAAGAGACACTGGTCCCACCCCACTGCAAACTTATTTTTTTTCATCCCAGAATTCAGCTTTAGGTCTCAGGCAGACTTAAATATAAAAATTACATTTTATTATGTATGCACCAAGTGATTAAATGCCAAATCGCATCAATTGCTAAGATTTCTTTTATTGAGTAGGGTTATTTAACAAGCGATAAAAAGTTGCAGGATTTAACAGCAAACAATTAGATGAATGTGGTTTATTTTGCAGAGAAGTAAATGAGCAGCACATGTTACAGATTTAATGCCTTCATTTATTACAGCAAAAATGTTCTTGGCCCTGGCAACGATCACAGGGATCAGGGCAGCAGGGAACAACACAAGGGTTGCACGGATTGCATGGATCTGCCAAGAAACAAAATCATTGATTAGTCATAAATACATTCTAACCCCTTCATTACCAGAGGTAATTGAAGCCTAAATGCCCTCGCAAATTTAGTAGCATGAGTTTGTCTTGTTTCTCTCGGTAGTAAATCAATCCAATTTTACTGTTTTCAATAAATAGTTTGCTGTTTTTATTAGAAATGTAAACGCAATGCATAGGACTTTCTGCCCACGGAAGGAACAGGGAGTAGTTTGTGCAGGTGTTAACAAGGTACTTTTTAGGATAAAAAGGAGAAAACAGTATAGCTATCACATTTGGTGTTTTGGTGTTCTGTTGGACAAATAAAAACTGATTTAATCACTAGTGCTACATTTTATACAGTTGTTTCCCATTCTCAAGTAAAAACATTACTACATTTATTAGCCATCTGTACAAGAAACTGCTAAAAATGTGCATTGTTTGTGAGCTGTGAACACAAAAGCTAAGCATCACTCTTCCCAATGATGGAAGAATTGGCTTATTTTAGAGTATACTATTCATCCATTGATCTTAAATACCCAAAACAGTAATTTTTTACTTCACGTTACCTTGTTGGTGAACATAGATGTTGCCTCCGTGATGATGGTGAGGTTTACATGCTGAAGTAATACAAATATATATTAAAAAAAACAACAACAAGCAACAAGTAAAGCCAATCAATGAACTGATTTCATTTATAAAAGTTCTACTGGCGTATAGCTGGATGGATCCCGTTCACACGGCACTAGTGCCCAAGATAGCAATAATGCGTATAGGAAATCCTATACCTTAATGTTATGAGCAAAATATTGCATGACATAATTATGCTTATTATAATTATGTGTTGCACAAACAACTTTTTGTTTCTTAGGGAAAGGAAGGATCCTGCAGTAGGTAACATCAGAAAAACTGGCCTTATTTCCCCAGAGTTTAGGCTTATGGTGTATACTACAGTCAGAAATTGAAACTGCATTCTGCTTACCAGGTCATATGTAAATTTTATATCAGACCTTTGTAATTGAATTACTTTTACCACTCAGGTTTAGATGCTATGCTAATCTAAGCCACCAAACAAATCAAATATTATCTAAATTTACTATTTTCCTTTTTTTAGCTAAAATATTCTGCCTCCAAAAATATAGTAACTGATATGATAACTGTTGACACAAGTATGCCCATCCTTTTTATTAGGAGCAAACAATTATAAAGAACAACATTTACAGGGGAAGTAGTGCATAGAACCTTTCTAAGTGGAGTATAAACACTATGTAGTTTATAAACAAATCACTTACGGTCTTGGCATGGATCTTTGCAGACTGCTGACCTTTGGCAAGGGTTCTTGCATGGATCTTGGCATTGGATCTTCTGGCCACCACATGCACCTTTGATTCCAGACATATCTGCTTTTAAGTTTGGTTTGTCTTCTTGGAAAAATCAGAAGCTAAAAGAGATCTTGTGCTTATTTGAATAGCTTACAATGGGATCTTTGTATATATAGCGCAAGTGGAATTAATTACATTCCTCCATTTGCTGGTCACAACAGATTTACAAGGTGTTTCAACACTATCCACATGCCTCTTTACTAACTTGTGTGTTCCCTATTCAGCACTTTGCTATTTATTTCTCTACATTCTTTAAATTAAATGCATTTAATTTTATTATATGCTGATGCATAACTTTAATTATGATTATTTGTTAGAGTGCAAATTGAAAAATTGTAGCAGCAGTAATATTTATATTGCAGCACGTGGCTTGTGTGAGGACAACTGTAAAGGGACATGCACTTGTACTTTTTTTACTTTATTGCTGTAGTCCTCTATAGACGGTCTCCTTACTCCCTCCCCTGGCTGTCTCTTCTTGCTCTTTCTCCTGGCTGCCTCTCCTCGCTCTGTCCTCCTCTCTTCCCCCCCCCCCAAAAAAAAAATAGCTGCGACCGGCGCTAGAGTGTTCGGGTCTCACTTGAAGAAAAGGTAGTTAAATCTCAAAAATGCATTCAAGTACCATAACTGTTAACAATGTATCTTATTTGTGCATCACTCAGCTTTAGATCCTCAAATCCTCTCTGAATTTGTGCTGAGGCTGTCTTTCCTTCTGTAGAGAGGCTGTTATCCCTATTTCTTGTGGGCATGAATGACAAATTACTTTCTGCACATGTGTCTTACAGTGTTGAATAGGCCACATGTTTTAGCTCTATTTTTAAAACACTCAACCCAGTATTTAAAATTCATTCAAGTGCCATAACTATTAACAAAAATGCTTATTTGTGCATTATTTGGCTGTATTAATTGAAATCATCTCTGAATTGTTGCTGACACTGTCCTTCCTTCTGGAGACCGTCTACTTTTGTTCTCCATGATTTCTGTGTGTGTTTTAAAGTGGCCACCACTCCAAGCTTGCTCCTGTGATACATTCTCAATAGAAATATGTAACCTAAACTTGAGATTATCAAGGGGCAGGGCCAGCCACTAGTAAGTACAGGAGGCCTACAGCTGACACACAAACCTTGCAACAATATAGGAAGCTTTATTAGAGACTTTGTGATATCCTCAGCGGACCTCCCCAGCTGTCCACCGCACCCTGAGCACGGTGTACAGGTAGGTGCGCCTGAAATAGCGCTCACAGCATTCCAGCAACGCTGGCTCAATACCCCCCATCTTGTACACAGGTGAACCACAACACCACCGCACTGACAGCTTTTGGCAGGTTTTAGAGCCCAGACTCTATTGGCTGGGAACTCTGCTGCGATAGATAATAAAATGCAGGCTGCCAGGAGCACAGGCGACTCTCTAATTAGGGAAATTAGGCGGTCGCCTAATTTTCCTAAATACAGGGACAATATATATATACAGTATACACTCTATGGGTGGCACAGTACTGGCTCTATAGGGGCAGGCAGGTATAGGATAAATGAGTCCATGGTGTACAAATGAGTATTCAGTCAGTAAGTATAAACCTTAAAAAAAAACGTATTGTAATGGTATTATCACCCATATATATTAATATTACCCATCTTCTACAATGGTGTTACTTAAAGAGTATTAGATGCCTCCAGAGCCAGCAAAGTTGGCTAGTTGTCTTTGACTGGTACAGCCGTTCTCAAAAGCCCATAGGTGGACTATTCAGGTAATGTCTAGCCTAGCAAACCTATTGAAAGGCAATGGGTTTCCAAGGGTGGTAGTGAAAAATGAGTCAGTGTTGGCATCCTTGCTGCTGTACTTTGGCCATACTAGGAGCTGTACACCGTCCTCCTAGCACACTCAGCCTGCCCCACACAAGCCCCAGGACATGTACCCACTGCATAGCCTGCAGCCCTGAGCTGAAGCAGCAGCAGACTGAGCAAATCCCAGTAATACATTATACAATTATCTACAGGGACTTCTGCGCTCGATTAATCTAAGAAAACTGGGCGTTTCTCCTTAAAGCTGCTCACATAAATTGGCTGCATTAGCCTGCATTAATATCATTCAAATATGTGAAGCAGCGATATCACCCAACAAGTAAACAAATAATATGTGTATAAACCAAATATTATAGTGAACTATACTATTGTGAGAGAAAAGGAAAAAAAATATATATAATATTTTCAAAATTAAATCTTCTAGTCAACTGTTAGTTTAAATCACAAGGTTGGACAAGACGCTGTATAATCTCAGTCTGTGCAAGAGGTTTTTTACTGTCAGAGCAGTAAAAATGTGGCATTCCCATCCGCAGTTAACTGCATCAGTCAGTGCATATTAGGAAGGGCAGCATAGATCTATACAACCCCAATTCCCAAAAAGTTGGGAGGCTGTGAAAAATATACATTAAAACAGAATGCAATGATTTGCAAATCTCATAAACCCAAATTTAATTTACAATAGAAAACATATCAAATGTTTAAACTAAGAAAAGGTATTTTGAGATTGATGGCAACAACACATCTCAAAAAAGTTGGGACAGGGCAACAGAAAGCAGGCAAAGTAAGTGGTACTAACAAGGAAGAGCTGGAAGAACATTTTGCAACTTAATAGGTTAATTGGCAACAGGTCAGTAACATGACTGGTTATAAAAAGAGCATCTTAGAGAGTCAGAATGTCGCAGAAGTAAAGATGGGAAGAGGTTCACCAATCTGTGAAAATCTGCATCTAAAAAGTGTCCAACAATTTCAGAATAATGTTTCTCATTGTAAAATTGCAAATACTTTTTAAATATATCATCTACATTACATAATATCAAAACATTCAGAGAATCTGGAGAAATCTCTTCCGGCTTTGTGTGAAAGGGACGAAACGCCATATTGGATGCCCGTGATCTTCAGCCCTCAGGCGGCACTGCATTAAAAACAGGCATGATTCTGTGATGGACATCACTGCATGGGCTCAGGAATACTTCCAAAAATCACAGCTTGCAGTGCCATCCAAAATTGCCAGTTAAAGCTCTATCACGCAAAGGAGAAGCCATATCTGAACATAATGCAGAAATGCTGCCATCTTCTTTGGGCCAAAGCTCATTTAAAATGGTCTGTTGCAAACTAGAAAACTGTTCTATTTTCAGACAAATCAAATTTTTTTATTCTTATTGTCAACCATGGGGGTTGCGTCCTCCAGACTATAGAGGAGAGGGACCTTCCAGCTCGTTCCAGAGAACGTCTTTTTCAGGGAAGGCTTTGCATATTTCAGCAGGAAAATGCTAAACTGCATACTGCATCTATGACAACAGCATGGCTTCATAGTAGAAGGGTCTGGGTGCTTAACTGGCCTGTCTGCAGTCCAGACCATTCACCAATTGAAAATGTTTGGAGCATCTTGAAATTAAAAATACGACAAAGAAGACCCAGAACTGTTGAGAAGTTCCTATATCAGGCAAGAATAGGACAACATTCCTCTCCGAAAACTCCAGCAACTAGTCTCCTCAGTTCCCAGTCATTTACAGAGTGTTGTTAAAAGAAGAGGGGATGCTACACGGTGGTAAACTTGGCCCTGTCCAAACTTTTTTGAGACGTGTTTCTGCCATCAGTTTCAGAATTACCTTGTTTTTTTCTTAAAATGGAACATTTTCCCAGTTTAAACATAGAACAAATATTACATTTTCTATTGTGAATAAAATATCGGTTTTTGAGATTTGCAAATCATTGCGTTCTTTTTTTATGTAGATTTTACACATTGTCCCAACTTTTTGGGATTTGTGGTTGTATAAGATACAACACATCCTACTTTTAAAGTTACTAAAAATAACCAGATATTACAAAATAGACTTTCAAGGTGTATGGGAATAGATGATCATTAACATGCATAAAATATACAGCATTTATATGGTTATGCTAAAAAGTAAATCCATAAAAACAAACAATATAATAAAATGACATGCTTCATTTAGATCCATAGAAATCAGCCAAGCACAGGGAACCACTGCCAAGTTGTCTTAAAAGTGTACAAAGTCCAGCATCTGAGGAGATTCCTCCGGCTTTGAAACTGTAAATCCTTAGACCAAGACTTGGCTTATTGCTGTATTCAAGTAACGAATTTCACAGCTTTTTAGCTGCTTCATCAGACTTTATTGTGCATTAGCAATTTTACTCTAAAGAAGATATAACATATAGTTACGTATCATGGATCCAATATATATAGACTAGAACCTGAAGGTTCATATAATACATATGCTCTACAATTGTATTGAGTATGTATGTAATTTTCCCTCCACTTAGACCAGGCATCAGCAAACCTGTGTTTTGGAGATAGCAGTTGGAAACAGAGGGCCACGCATGGCCTGCAGTATAATCCCATATCCAAATAGATATATATCCTAGGTGAAATGAATAATGTGTGTCCATCCACACACAAGCAGGGGCGTATCTGCCGCGAGGCAAACAAGGCGTTTGCCTGTAGCGGCAAATTCCCTGAGAGCGGCACTTGCTGTGGTTCTCTCCCCTCGATACATTTTATTCATCAAGGAAAGAGAACCGGAGGCTATCGTAGCAGCGGGGACGGGGGCGGCGGGTTGCGGCGGTGTCCAGCAGGCATCGGTCGGCGGCGCTTTTTAATGCCGGGTGAGTGATCGTCGGAGTGGGTTGTCTATGGAGGCTTGTGCTGATGGGGAGGCGGCGTCCGGGAGTGGGGGCGGCATGCTGATTGCGTGACGATTGGCCGTCAGGGCAGCAGCATTTGTAAATACATCGCTGCACACAAGGATGCAAAAATATACTAATTAGACTTTACCAAGTATATAGTTATCTGTATTGAGAACCATCCACTTGGTATATCCTAGAAGGTAAAGCAAACAGTCTATCCGGGACCCTGTGTGTATCAGGACTGCCCCAAAGTGTGTATAGATAGCAAGAAACTCAGCATCCAATATATGAAAAACTAATAAAAAGATAAGACAATATAACTTAATGCAAGCTGGCACAAGAATGTAAGATCGAGCAACATGGAGCACTCTATATCTAATATTGGAACACCATTGCACACATGTAATGACACCCATGGCTTTCCAACACTACACACAAAAAATTAAGCGCAAATAGCAACATGCCTTGAGAACTAGCCAGGAATCGAAAAAGGTAGCAGGAACATGCTTCCACATAAATTAGACAAACGTCACCTGGCTTTCGGAGTGCCACCTAATACTACACCTAAGAGAAGAGGGTGGGGCTGGGACCCATAAATAAAGGGCCAAATGAGTTAAGCTGGCCATACTCCTGTCAATTTTCTGTACTCCTGTCAAAGAAATTGACGCGATTCTTCGATCAACACAAACAGCATGTTGATCGAGGAATCGCCACTGTTTGCATTGTATTCTGACAGGTGCCCCCAACATCTGTCAGAATACCCTATCAAAGCGGGCAACTCATTGGCTGCCTGCTCTCATCGCACATAGATTTTCCAGCCGACTCCTTCGATCAGCTGATCGAAGACTGCCGGCTGAAAGGGAGCTGACAGCCCCATACACTGGCCGAATTTCGTCTGGTACATTAAAAACTGGCCGAAACCCCCCCCCCCCCCCCCACGCCCAACACCCGAGGGGGGTACACTCTAA